>NW_009636193.1:55858-98421 GCF_000690535.1 Cariama cristata
GGGGGGGTGCGTACTAGGAAGAAAACCTGAGTCTACCTTAAAAATGTAGGCTCCTAGATCTTTGTAGAAACTGTGGAGGTGGATTTATCCAAATTGAAAGACACGTAGGTTTTGAACTTGAAATGCTCAAGTCCAGTTCTATTCACCTGTCTTAACCAACACAGAGAATGGGAACTATCGAGACCATACCAGATCTTACACAGAGCAGACTATGGGCTAGCTTTGTACTGCACAGCCAGGAACAGCCAGGCTACCTACTGCTGTACTGCTGGCCTTGCTTGTCTGTTCAAAAAGACACCAGAAGCAAAAGAAATAGCCATTTCTGAAGTTCAGAAAAGGTTGGCTAATATATTTCTTTTCCTGCTTCACAGAGAACCAGCAGGGAACAGTGGTTCAGTGTTGGCTTAGAAGGAAGTCTCTGCTTTGCCTGCTGACTTCATTGCCGTGGCTTCAGGCATGCCCTGTTTTTCTAGATAAGCAGCTAAACTTCCAATCCTCACTGCTAAACATTTTTGCCCATTACTTCTTGTGGACGGAGTAACTCCTTGGGGGTAGTGGGGAGGAGAAACAAAGCCAGCTTATCCTGAACTTCATGCCAATAAATGTAAAATGTTACTAGAATTCAGGAAAGTGTGTGTGGGTGATGAATTCAGAACCAATTTTACAGGGGGAAAATTTGCTGGAAGAAAAATAAACTCCTACAGTACTTTCCAAAACTACTTCCAGCTTTCCTTTTATAAAATCTCTGAAGCTGTCATGAGCCACTCTTGGTGATTAATGATTCTGGGATAGCTGATATGTGGGTGACAAATTAGTAATCAGCTTTAGGCTTACACAGACATCCAGCCTCTTTCCATTTCGTGTCCTACACCATCCGAGTACAAATTGCTTCCAAAAACATTTGTGAGATGTGATGGCTTAAATGCATTGGGAAGAAAGGTGAAAGCCAAGCTTTCCCTAAACCACAGGTTTGAAATCTATTTCTAAGCCTGCAGTTGCAGGGCTGTAGGGAAGTTCCCACATAGAGTACAGGTAGATGCTCCACTGCCTTTGCTGGGTTTTGTCTCTAGCTTGAGGTGGATAAGAGGTGGGGATTTTTGTTCAGTCTTAGTTGGTTCCGACCATTCCTCTCATGGGCCTGCTGACTTTTACACTTTATGAATACCATTATGTAGATTTAATTGGAAAATATATTACCTGCCAGCATCGCAATGCTTGCCAATTAAATAAAAAGCCACATTATCCTTTCAGAATGTTATGAATGTTATGAATGTATCCTGCTTTCTTTACTGCAGCCCATGCATCAGCCAACAGGGATTGGGAAGAAGTTGCATAGGTAGGCCGAGCCTGGTCAGTCATCCAGGGATGGAAAACAAGTGGAAAAAATCTCTTCGAGCTGAACAAAAGTTATTCAGAAAGTGTTGGTGACAGAATGAAATCAGCAGCTTGGCTGATGGAGAGAGGTAACCCATTCAGATTGAGTTCTCCCTAGACTGGCACAGAAAAACAGAATAAAGAGCTATGGAAAGAAGGCTCTTGTACTAACTCTAGCTTATGAAGAATTTGGACTTAATTTTATATTTATAGAAAATGCTTTTACTTTAAAAATTAATGAAAATTAGCCTAGGTAGACTATCTTCTCTTTTGGACTAAAAATTAGCTGAACATCTATAAACAAAGGGTACTACTACTCAGCAGTAGTCTAAATTGGGAAGAGATGAGGTCTGTTCTTGTGGCACAGGGATTACTGTTGGATTCCAACATACTTGTTATGAAAGGTGCTTGACAAATATGTTGTGCAGAAAGTTGTGTTATTATTTCTTGTTAAACCCTTTAATCTGTCACAATTGCAGTCCTGCTTCAGCTCTAAATTCTAACTGCTAATTTTTAAATAAGTAATTACCTACACAGCTGATATGTGTTGAAAAAAACAACAACACTGAGCTCTGTTTAATAACATGAGAGATCTGGGAGATGAAAGTGAACATAAATTAAATTGGCCACTGGTTGCAAATTAAGAAAAGATTACAAATAATAGGAGAAGAGCGAGATCAAGAGAATAAAAGTAATTTCCAGAACCCTACAACCAGTTGGACAAACGAAAAGTATTTCTTCAGGGAGGTATATATCCCACATTAGTGTGAAAATAAAACAAGCAAATGGTGAGACATGAGGTTGCTATGAGAGATGCCAATGAGAAAGGCCAGATCCTGGTGTCATGGTGCAGAGAGTAGTTCATCTTTATCAGGCTTTGATAGTAAAATATTTCTCTGAGGATTTTTTTTTTTAAAACTAGAATACAAGCTCAAAGAACAGTTCTCAGTAGTGTTACTTGGGAGTGATTGATTCTTCAGGAGTGATTTATTGTTACTAAAACTTAGCTCAGTTAAGAACAGACTAACAAGGACACAAGTCAATTTGTGCAAATATTTAAGGGAGGAGACAGCAAGGTTCAAGAGGAATTATTTAGGACATTGAGCAAGAGTGTAAGTAGAAGTAATGAGGGGTAATTAAGGAGCAGAAATTGCATGCATCATATAATGAAATGCTTTCTTACAAAGAGAGATGGCAAGCTGTAGAATAATCTAAAGAGAAGTGAAGGGAGATCTGTACAGTTTGAGAAATTAAAAATAGTCTAGATCAGGCATATACAGACTTTTCTAATTAAGAAATTAAGAAGAAAAATAGTGCATAGTGAAGACACAGGTAACAGTCTCACTATTTCCTTATGCATTTTTATATACACTTAGTATCTGTGCCTAGGCAAGGAGAAAAAAGAATACATATGTGACAAAAAGATAGAAACAGAACAACAGCATTTGCTTGTGTTTCTTTTCTCAAAGGTTATTTTTCTTTCATGCCCTCTTACAGACAGCAATGGTGTTAATCCTCAGTGATTTCAAAAGAAAAGCAAAATGGAGATTTTTCTTAAGTATTTGTTCTCCCCTGTACTTTATTCAAGAGAAAAATTCTGGGATCTATATGTCTAAGGTTCCAAACTAGATCAGTCTTATCTCAGACAGTGTCATAGACTCTGCGACTAAATATTAATCTGAAAATTAAATGTTCCAAGCACAACAATAATACAGGGTTGAAAGTAATGGAATTTAGCTACTTTACAGGCTTGCTGGTAATTCTGGAATAAGAGCTTCAGAGACTCGTTCATGAAATCTCTCTCCATTCTACACCCTGCACTGACATTGCTTATCTGTAGAATAATATAATTTTAAAGCATGACTGAACCTTGATTTCTTACATCTATGCAAAAAAGTGGAGTTTAAATGACTTAAAGATAGTAATACAGCATGTGGTTCAGGAATCTAGAACGTTATCTTGTCACCTCCTTCTCTTTTGGAAAAAAACTTCTATGTGATTCTTGCTCAAATCTTTTACTGGGAGTTGTACATTTAGTACATTCACACTTCTGGTTATACAGTTGCCTTCTTTTATATTATTTTTGCAGCCTGGGTAACTTTTTTCTATCCACATGGTGCTATGTGGAACACCCAGTAATCTAGTCCTGAGCATTGGTGAAATGTTAGAGGGATGTCAAAGCTCAGGAGCCAGACTTGAGTGAGCTGGGTAGGGACACAAGCCATTCTAAGACATCTTTTTCTTTGTTGTTAATTCAGAATCAGTAGTAAATGCACACAAAGCTGTGTCATTACTTGCTAGAGCTAAATTCCAGCCCTCCTTGACTGCTGCTGCCAATGGTCAGTAAAAGGCAAGAGACTGTTTTACCTGACAGCTGTAGTCACGTGGTTGTAGAGACTTTTCCTCATTTCATTTGGGATTGTGTCTGTCCTAATATACAACTCTTTCTGAATCATTAAGACAGTAAATTATTTTTTTTAACCAGGGCATCAGAGCTACATCTCAGTTCCTTTCTTCACCTTTCTGAAAGCGTTCAATTCTGATTTCAGAGCTCTATAGAAATAAAGGCTTGGAAGAGAAAACCTTATGACCTTCTGGGTATCACAGGCCAGCTTTCATTTTATTTACTTCATTTAAGCAGATGGGCTTTCCTCTCAAATGACTTAAGCACATCAGAAACATTTTACATAGTTCTTAAGAAGCCCTGAATCTTTTGGGATCCAGCCTGTTTCCCAGAATTACCTTTCTCCTTACAAGAAAAAAACACAAAGATTTTGTTAAATATTTAACAAATAATACTTGTTCAATTCTAAAATCCCACTGTTGGTGTGCCTTGACCTAATTGGAGTGGGATTCAGTTTGAAACTAAGATGCATACACATATGATGTGATGGAATTCAGTTGCCTGATCATGGCTATTTCGAATACCATGTAGTACCTTACTTGACTTCCAATGACCACTCTAGAATGGTGCCGGTTTCCCATAAAGCCTATGTCATATTTCCAACTCTATACACACCTTTTGTCATCTGAGGTGACATGAAGCAGCAGTATTTTAGAAACTGAATCCTAGTCTACATGCCTAAACTCTCATTTTGATCAGCGGAGACTTAAGTTCCAAATAATTTTCCTAAACATATAGGAGATGACCTAACATATCCCATCTGGCCTCCAGCTGCCACTACAGAAGAGGAGGGCCTCAGGTAAGGCCTGTGTCATGTTTGACAGTTTATGCAGATATCTTAAGCATCTTATGTGTCTCAAATGGTGCCAGACCCTAATGTGTGGGCAATTTAACCAAGCCAAGCCAGGAGATATCCACAATATGATGAATTGAATCTGTTTCTGGTCTCCCTCCATGACAGCATTACAGAGCTCTGCTTAGACTTTACTGGGAACTTACATACCTACCTCACATACGCACCAGGATAGGTCAACACCTTGACATTTTGCCCAGAACCGGTGTGTTCATTGCAGGGCATTAGCTGTGATGCTTTCCTTCTGTCTCAGCAACTGAGGGTTAGTTTTTCCCATTTGACATCCAGGAGACCTTGGAGAGTGTTGGTCGGTTCACTTTAGCTCTAGCAAAAATAGCTCTAGCCCCTAT
This sequence comes from Cariama cristata, assembly GCF_000690535.1. Lineage (NCBI taxonomy): Eukaryota > Metazoa > Chordata > Aves > Cariamiformes > Cariamidae > Cariama > Cariama cristata. The sequence goes on from NW_009636193.1 coordinate 60,840, forward strand.
TTTTGCCAGCATAGTTCTCCCCATTAGGAATGCAGCATACCATCTTTTATTAACAGCTAGACTGCACAAGTCTTTGCTATTCTACTACAAACAAAGCCAAACCAGTAAACTTGCACTTTGTTTTACCAAAAAGCCTTATTTCACTTCGGAGAGAAAGGGCTGGAATAAACTACAGTGACAAAAGCACTGTTTTTCCTTGAATTAAGAGCACCCACGTTAGGCACCATTTGCCCCTTTGGTGCACTGACAAGCTGTGTGCAGAACAGGCAGGTTAATGAGGATGTTGAAGGCATTGGACTGCATGAAGTACATAAGCTATATTTGGAGATTCAAATCAATAACATGGATAGAGCACCTTTGCATTTTTATCACAGTGAATGACAAAGCCATCTGGAGGCTTGCTCCACTGACACTACCAGATTTCTGGAAGGTAGAAAATGCCTGCTCAGAAAATGCTTTCCAGAACTTCCCTGAAACAAATTTTAAGTTGTTCTGAAACAACGTATTGTTTTATTTTCCTCCATTAAATTGAAATAAACTTAATTTCTTTTTTTGTTGCTTTGCCATTGACCTCCATGTCAGTGACCTCTGTCACAGTGTGTCTTCTCTGTTTATGTACATACCTGGATGCGTGCACAAGATAGGAAAGAAGTTAGGAATGGGAATGAAGTAGCTCACAGAGAAGAGGGTGAAAAAAATTGGGATCAGAAAATATAATAAAATAACACTTATCTTGCAGAGAAGCAGTTAAATGTTTTCAAATTTTAGGTGAAAAAGGCAGTTGTTTGGGAAAAAATACCTTATTTGTGCAATCACTTTTGGCCGGTTGCTTTTCTGTTTTCTCTTGCCAATAGCAGACAGCGCAGGGTGCACCAGAGCGATACAGTGGATTATCTTCTTTTGTAATTATTATTTAATTACTGCAAATGTGATTTTATTTTTAATTTTCTTTGAAGTAATTTGGAAATATTTTGTGACAGGAAAACTAAAAGCGGAGTAGAATTGAGGTGTTCAGTGCTTTGGGGTATGCAGAGCTCAAAGGAAGAACAAGGAGGGTACTTCAGTCCCAGGTTAGGATTTATGAAGTAACATTACAACCACTCGTTCACACAGCAATCCCATTTGTCCTGAAAGTTTATATATCTTATTAACCTGTTTTTGAGGAAACCTCTTGCTTTGTAATATCATTGTCTTAGTGCTGATTATTTTCTCAGCTCTTTAAGTTTAGAATTAGCCCAGAGGATGTTATCTTTTTCTAAGGCAGAGGCTGTATTTGTTAATTAAGCTGCAGCTTACAAAGACGGGGTTTAGCCTTTCTCTGCTAAATTACACAGGGACTCAGAGAAAGTGAAAGACAATGTAGCAGCAGTGATGGCTTTTGCACATTTCTTACTAGTTTTAATTTAGTCAAGAGGCAGCTAGTAATTTATATGGGTTACTGGGATGCAAGGCTAATTTCTTCTGTGGATTTTTTTTTTAATCCTCCTTTATTGGATAATAATCAAATCTGCCTCATGTCTACACTTAATATATAAACATTTTGCTTTGTAGCTGTGAAGGTTTTTTTCTAACCATTTGCTATAGTGATGTGATTTCTAAAGATGTAAGGATATCTCAATACTAAGGAATATTTTGCAGTCCTTCCTTCACTATGTGGAAGATAAATTCTCATGGCAGTGCATGTAAGACAAAAACAGAAGATGAAGGTAAAGGATAGGAAAACTGAGAGTTAAAGCTACTGGACAAAGTGAATGTTTTGTTGGTTTTTGGTTTGTTGTTTGTTTGTTTTGTTTTTTTTTTATGTGGGGGCAGTAGCTGAAACAGGAGCTTTTGTAAAGCCTGGATTTCTTTTTTTTTCATTGAAGAAGTGGAAGAAAGCAACCGAGATTTGAAAATTTCCAGGAAATTAATTTTGAAAGAAGAAAGGAAGTTATTTATAGAGGAGGAAAGATGGTATTAGTTAATAGAAGTTAGCTTTGATGATTTTTTTTTTTTGTCAAGATGGTTGAAAATGAAAAATGGGAAAAAGAGAATAGCAGCTGGAGCCATCAATCTGTTTCACTCTAGGACAAAAGGTGGAAAAATGTCTGCATGTCTAACACTAAGAGAAACTGATTGCACGATTTAAATTTGAGGCAATAGTAACCGAAAAAGAAAATTTGGTGTCACTTAGGAAGAGGTGAGTTTTAAAAAGCTTTACAATAAATTATTCCTAAAGTGCCTTTTTTAAAAATCATAGAACTTTCCTTAAAATACATATGAGTAAGGCCCAATATTCATACTGCCTGCTAAATTGCATAGTTTAATATATGGCAAATTTTGGCATAGTTTGACCTTCTAATGCTAACAAAGAATCCATCCTTAAGGAGAGTTGTGGATAGTTAGTAATGATCAAGGGAGAAAAGTCATTATGACAATGTAACTCTTGTGGAAAAATTAATTTAATTTTATCCATTATTTCCCAGCTACAGCTAGTATATTTAAAATTAAATTACAGAGGACATAACCTATCTGTGGGGGTTTCTGTAAGTAAATATCAATATGTTTTTGGTTTTGGAAAATAAAATTGGAGTGAAAAATGGAACACAGCCATAACAGATACACATCTGTATTAGTTTTTCAGTACTGAATTACAGATGTGGAGAGAAGTAAATTCAGAGTATTATTTCCCCTCCCTCTCTGCCCGTCATTCTTAAATATTTTCGTCACCTTCTGCCTGACTTTAGAAGAAAATCACATTTCAAAAATAAACTGCTTTTTAAAACATATATACAGGCAGTTGTAACTGAGTTCTTTAAAAACATCAGTCATTATCAAGGTCAAGTAGGCAGGTCATTCTCTGAGAAAATTGTTCAGTCATGGCTTGTTTGTATTTGAAGAGAGCACAGGGAGTCAGCTTCTAAATTCAACTCAAATTTTTTTATTGGCAGATCAAAATCACTGGGGATTTTTTGTCCACAGTCACAGGAAGAAGAGCTATGGCATTTCTGTTGGGAACTTTGTTTTATACCTTTTCAGTCTTACAGATTTTTATAGCTTGGATTTATTCACAAGCATACACAATCGAAGATTTAAGACAGTAATTCAAATTTGGAGTAACTTCTTTTAAAGGAAGTAAACTTCCTTTATTGTTGGGTTAATGAAATGACTACAGAATTAAACATAAATAGAATTCAATCTAAAAATTTGGGTTTTTCTCTTTACTTGATCACAAGTACATTCAAGCTATAAAGGTTTTGCAGCATAGATAAAGTGCAAAATGGCATTCCCAAGTTACCCTTTGATTTTCCTTCTGGCCTGGACTATGGACAGAAATCAGTGATTTTTGAGCCACTAATAGTAACAAAAGGGATTTTTGCTGGATTTCAGAATTACTCATAAGCCTGCTAGAAATCTTACTCTGTGTTTATAATGGACCCATCAGAACAGATATTCTTTGATGCAAATGAGACTGGCATATAGATCAGATATTCTTCATGTTTACCTAAGTTTATAAATCTGCCAACGCAGTCTGAGTTAGAAGTGAAAGGATAATCCGGAGGTTTTGCTCACTAAACATGACAGAAGACATAATCTTTTGAAAGGAAAAAAAAAAATCTGATGTTTTCTCCATTCTCTTTTATTCAAACAAATGCTCAACTCGTATATGAAAGCCTGAGAAAGGCCTAGTTTGCCCAAAAGCTTAGGATTTTTACCTGCCATACCAGTTGTCTTACTAAAAAAGTTTACTTCAAATTTCACCTACTTTAGATTTTAAGAGATATTTCTGCCATGTTAATCCTGCTCTTGTTTTCGCGCTAGGATTGTGAAACTGCCAAGATCCCTCTTTCTCCCTGCTAGGGAGGGTCTACCGAAGTACAGCTCCTTCCATGGCCATTGCAAGTCTTGTCTCAAGAGATCCATCAGTGAAGCAGGCTTTTCACAAGAAAAGGTTCAACTATTGCACTGATCAAAAGAGAAGCTAACACAAGCTCATCATACGAGCTACCCACGCCCTACTCTTTTAAAGCCATGGCTGCTTTATACCTGCTATATCTGTAGTTATGAATGATGAGTGTGTAGTGGGACAGAACATTTTTAACAGTTAGAGACCCTTGTTAGACATGTTGTATCACATCACGAGTCAGGGGAGGGCAGTTGAGAAGTGGAAGATGTGATCTGGCTTAAAGAGTGCTCAGCTGAAGCTTTTTCATCACTTGATGGCATAACAGTGCCACCGCAGGTGGAGAATTGGGGCAGTTGTGGAATTTGGAGTGGCCTGTTTGCCTTTCATCAGCAAAGGAAAATGAAGTGGGAAAATATGATTTGTAAAGCATGGGGGAAAAAACTCAACACTCAACAACCAGAACTAAGATCTCTAGTTGAAATTCAGGTGGCTGCAGTTTAAATTACCTCTAACAGTTTGGCTGTTGATTGCTACTATTCATGAAAAGTGGCTTTGTTTTAGTTCTGGAAGATCCCAGGGCAACTGCTCTGCCTTGAGTTTTCTCCTCTGAATAGCTAAAATATTCTCTTTTTTTGATTTTCTCTCTTGACCCTATCCTCCCACTTGCCTCTTTCAACATGTATTTAGCTACATTCAAAGGGCTAGTGAGGAAGTGGTTTTCTGGCCGTGTTTCATACAGCCACAGCACTACTGCAAAGTGCCTTCCTTAGACTTTGAGAGGAGTCAGCTGATGGAGGAAGGTTAGTTGGCTGAAGACTAGATAATGTGCCAGCATTGCTAGCAGGGTACAAGAAGCAACTCAAAGCTGTAGTGACAATTTTATCTGACTTTTTTTTTTGATTCTTCTCACGCAGTTCTGGATACCCTGCTCCTGTTAAAAAATAGCATGGCAATCAGCTTCGATTCTTTCCCTGGCAAGTGAATGTCAGACTGAGCCTGTTTCAATGCAAACGACGCTGCCATAATCTGTGCCTTTGTTGTCTTGAGATGTGCAGTGGGGCACAGCACTTCGGACTACACCCTGTCCTATCTGGGCAGCTGAAAGGGGAGCAGAACTGGACGGATGCAGCCATTCTCTTTGTTACCTCTGTAGCCCATTACCTACCATCTGGGCTCCTCAGCCTGGTGCCCTTTGCAGCTGCTGCTGACCTCAACTTTCAAAATTAGCCTATATGGACCCTGGTTAGGCAATACACTGCTGGGATGATTTATAAAGCCTGACATTTTACAGGACTCTCCCTGTACTGTACTTCTATCCTTGAGATAGTGGAGATGATTATGCTGAGCCTCAGCAGTTGAGCTGATAAGATCTTCTTCAAGAATGACACCCCCCCTTTTTTTTTAACCATGTTCCCTTTTATGTCTGAAACAGCTAAAATCTGTTGATCTTCAAGTTACAGTACTTACAGTGATACTTATCTATTCGTTGAGAAAGGAAGAGCTTGATTACAGTTAGGATCCTTGTTGCTTGGACTGGTATTTAAGGCTACATTTCTTTTTCCTGCCTGATTTTTAAGAGACTGTTCAATTTACTGTTAGTTGTAATCCTTGATTGAAGTATTAGTATCGTCCTAGATCAATAGAGATGGGCTTTCAAATAGACAGTGTAAATTATAAAACCTGCATTAATAATATGGTACTCTGTCCTAGGAAAATACCTGTTAGTTTCACTGCCATTTAATTGCATTCTTATTTTGGCCATTGAAACCCACCTATCTAAATCCCATGTACATTTCAAATCAGATGTACTTTGGAGAGCTTAATGATAGTAACATTAATCGTTCACGTAGTGCTGACAATATGTAATGATCTGAGTAGCGCATCCTTTGATGCTCTGTAGTGTTAACGATAGCAATAATAAGCTTTGCAGTTGACCACATCATTTGCCTTGAAGGATCATTTCAGATAACAAAAACCAAGAGATTTGTTGTGCAAGAACTGGTTGCTTACACAAGCAGTGTTTTTCTTCCTAATAGAGAAGTTATTTATTGCTAGGACACCATCAGTTTCTCCTGTCACAAGAATATGTTGTTGATAATGCCTGTAGAAAGCCCCATATTTCTAGACACATACTGTGAATAATCAAAATCTGAGAAATTACTTTATTCTGAGCCAGGTAAAATTACAATGGGAAATATAAATGCAGCTGCCTGTGTAATGCTGTGGGTTCACTGGTTCCAGACATTTTAAGATCTCTTCTTTTTGCCTGCATTTTCATTTGCATCCTGTCACTGGATTGCCAATGAGCTGTCAGGTGAACTTGCTGCCCGAAATACTGATATTATGATTACAATTACCGATATTTTGATATACCCCATTTTGTGCTTTCTGATTGTATACTGTGTTAGCAACACAAAGGTTTCTGCTTAATTATAAGCTAAGCACTAAGTGACATATGCTGGCAAGATACCTGTTCCATAGTTTTTCATGATTATGTTTCTTGTGTGTTCTTTTAAAGCCTCTCATACTACCAATGTGTTTTCTGAGTAACTGTAATGTTGCTTTAGGAATAACCTTACAGCTGTTCAGAACTTATCAAAAAACTCCCCACTGACCAGCATTAGCTTATGACTGAGCCTGGTTAATAGATTGGCTCTGATCTCAAGTAGCTACCATAAGATGGAATATCTGGAATATAGTTCAGTAACCTGAGCTGGGAAATTAAAGAGAGCCTGCAGCTGTGTGATGGGAGAGATCGGAAAGACTATTATTATACGAATCCTGTTCTGCCCGTATTGCTGCAGGAAATGCTCCTGGCTCTTCTATAGTTATATGCTTTATGACACACTCTTAGAAACAATTAGTTCTCCTCAACATCAGCACTGCTACTTAGGTGTTAAAATCAATAGCAGCTTACTGGCTAGAATCCAGTTTCTATGCATTGCTCTGGAAAATGGAAGGGCTAGACTATATCAGATTAAGCTGAGTTAAAGTATGTTGACTCTTAAGGGTTATTCCATCAGAACATAAAATATGAAAAATAGACAATTTTACCTTGTTCTTATATTATTTTATTTCTATTTTCCCGATTCAATATTAATCTGAATTCTAAGAATTCCTGTTGTTTACTGCACTAGCAATCCAATTTAGCCAAGAGAATACTGAAAATGTAACGTGTTTCTGTGGCTGCTTAAAGTCGAGATTTCATTTGGTACTTATTTGTTTTCATTGCTAGAACATGGCATTCATATTTATGACCATTTTGTTTTTCAGTGCCTCCCAGATGGCTCTGCCCCAAGTGCACATGTTGAATTTTATCTTCTGCCTGATCCTTATGAGGTCAGTCGAAGGAAAACAAGAACTGCTCCAAAAAGCTCTGACCCTACTTACAATGAAATTGTGAGTACCATTCACTTTCTTACATAATTTCTTATTTGTTTGATTTTCATTGCCCACTCTTGAAAGAAAATAAAGATACAGCATTTAGACCTCTTGCAATGAGTACGATCAAAAAGAAGGAATATATCATAAGCTGAACCACAAATGGGGACAGTCTTCTGCTTTGCGTCTTTCTCAGAAGTGAAACAGTCTCTTTATGTCTCTTTCTTCAGGAAAGCAGTTGGATTATTCACACTACTCTATCTTACACCACAACCACAGTTACATGTGAGCCAAATGAGATCAGGCATCATTGCACCAAAACCTAGGCTGTTTGTATTGCAGATTTGTACAATAACATAAAAAGTACTAATTGAACGGGTGCTGTTATTCAAATGCGCATTTGAAAATAGGCAACCAAATGGATTGTCACTGTCCTAAATGATAACACAATAATAAATAGACAAGTTCTTTTTATGTCTAAATACTAGCAGTTCACAGCCATATATAATTATTTCACACACCACTGAAGTGCTCACGCCTCTGGGGTGAAAAGAAACATTTGTATGGAGAAACATTTACAACAGAATGGGAAGTGGCATAAACTATATTATTTTGTAAGGGCAGATGAGATTCAAACAGTAGGTGGGATTGGAGATTATAATTATTACATATAACAAATCTCCTCAAGATCTCAAAGTAATTTACAAATGCTCATTCAGCAGGCTTTAAAGTAGAAGGCATGGAAAATATTACCACTCCACCCTGTTTCATAGATAAGATATGATGAAGCTTAAGTTAGTCAGCTGAGACTAAGAGTTCTTATCTCCTAGTTTCCCAGTCCTGGGGTTTTAATATTTTTCTTTTTCTTTTCCCACATCTGTTTGATTACAAAAGTTACCTACTTCGACTGATGACTTCTGACACTTCTGTAAGTAGGTTCCTCCAGTGGTATTGCTGCCAACAGCTGAAACAGATCTCCCTCCCTATGGTACTGCAGTGGAATAACAGGGAACTAGGCTTTATTTTTTTGTTATGTTCTTTTCTTCTTTTCTGCAATCATAGAGACAGTGGAATGAGTCTAATCGAACTGTCTAAAGAAATTCCTTTACATTTGAAGGATATTTAAGTCATAGAAATATAATACATCAGATAATAATGTTCATTGTAAAGTATCCAAAATGGACTACAGACAAGAACCAGCCAGCAGCACTGGAAGTCAATTATTTCTCTAATCATTATTAAATCAAGTTGAATGCAAGAAAATCCAAAATCCAGCCTGCAGTCAGACAGTAGTCACTGGGAAGAAATTTAATTGTTGTTAAGGAGCATTCTACTGCTGTTAAGAGAAATTCCATGAAAACTTTAATATCCTTTACTCAAAACTTACAGCCTTCTTCACAGATACTCAATCTTTTTCACCAGGAACTGCTAATCACAGTGGGGACATATGGTTCCATTGAACTTGGACATTTCAAACCCAATGCTTGTGCTGTTAGCAGCTCTGTTCTTCCATATGTGATGTCATTCTGCATGCATTTTCTGTCCAAGGCTGGTAGACTGAGGCAGAAGCTGCCCCAGGGAAGAAAAACTACTAAAAATATAAGTCAACTGTCTTTTAAGTTACTTACTGTCCAAAACACTGTGTACAGAAATGTACTAGCCTTTTTTTATGAGTTCATAAGTTTTTATTAAAGCCAAAAGGCTGGAAGGAAGCTGTATATTAATTTCTCTCTGTGTTTGAGACAGAAAATTCTGAAATGTGCTTCTCTTGGGTATTTTTGTTTCTAGAGTTGTACTTTTATTGCTTATGACTGCCTACAGCAATTATCAGCCTTGCAAAAGTGCATTTTATTTTTGATTTTTACTCGTGTGTGAGAGTAAAGATGTGAAAGTCCGGAAGGGCTGACAATAGAATGAACTATGCCAAATGTTTTGAAGTTGCTTTTAACAAGCACTCCCTTTTTCTCTTGTTCCTTTATTTGGATTTTGGGGTTTGTTGCTTTCACACTGGTATAATATTGCATTAAAAAATGATAGTTGAGAAGAAGAGGAGAAAAAACACAGAAAAATGAAATGCAGTGTAAAGAGAAAAATAATAACATACCTGCTTATAGACCACTGTTAGGAATAAATAAGAGTTACTCAGGAGGTTCCAGAGTATTTTAGTGAAAACTAAGAAAGTAAAAAAATTGAAAATAAATCTGAATTATTTAAGTTTAAACTCTTGCCAATAAAAGCCGCAATGACCAGAACCAACTGCAGTGGGGTCTTGCGCGTATGTATAGCATTTGCTCTGAGACATGCTTCAAGGTCTCGGTTGTCCTTAGTTTGTCTCTTGAGTGCCTGCATGTACACACCCCCATGAAACAAGGAAGCCTCCAAGACAAAGCAGAGTGTGCATTGCCACAGTGAAGCCAGACTGAGAGGGAGCTCTCTCCATCCTGCCTGTGGGGTGCGGCCAAATGTAAGCAAATATACTATGTCAGTCTGCTAGTGTTATTGCAGCTGCCCTTGGAGCAGAGAGGATGCTGGCCTGCAACAACCAGGACAGCCCCAGCAACCCTGATGGAGGGCGAGGAGGGGAGCTGCTCCCGGAGGCACAGCCGCTCCCTCCAACGCCATGCGTCAAAGCTAATTTGGACAATTAAGAGCAAATCTAGGAACTGTGCCATGGCTACCTAAGGAGAAGCAACTGTCCCGCATTTGCGATTAAAATGTCATTAAACTCCTGTAGGTCAACAGTGCTTCTCTTTTTGGAGCCAGGAATGCTTGAATTCCAGCCCTAACTGTCCCACTGATTTGCTGCGTGGCTGTGCATAACTCATCTCCATTTGATATAGCTGTATAAATGGGAGACAAATATCCTTGCTACACAATCATTTCAGAATTTAACTGTTCTGATTATGAAATTCTAGGAGGTGGCACTTGTTTTATCCATATACTAATTCAGCTATCTCCAGACCTTTCTTCTGTCCCTACATCCTGATGATATATACCTTGCTCCAGCTGAATTTGCAATAGCATTTCGGAAACAGTTTATTGGGATCATTTGAAAACCACCCACCCTGCACTGTAAGGTCTGTCATTGCTTAAAGCTTAAAGCCTCTTTTTGTCCAAAGATTGAAAGTTGTTCACTACCCCAATTCACTCCTGTTGTGATCCACTGTACTGAATATTTCTTAGCTTTTACAGCTTACATGTACAATTTTTGGTGATTTAAAGCAACTGCTGAAGATGATATCTTTAAATAAAGATACCTTTCTACGGTAGCATTAGTATCACATCAGTAATCAAATCATAGATTTATTCTAAATTATATTACCGCTTACTGTATCTGTCCTTGCTTTTTGGATTTTCTTCATTTTATTTTGATTTTGGTGAAGAGATGCCATTGAGAGACAGAGAAGCTGGAGTTTTTAATTCACATACAATTTGGTGAAATAGGCACAGTAAACATCAAAACTGAAAAGCACGAGGCATGACTTTCGTGACAGCTTTTCCAAAGGTTTCTAAATGGAAAAGGAAATGTTTCTCCCTGCTAAGACCTTTCCAGCAAAAGCCAGTTTAAAAGAGTGAGTGGGACAGTTTTTCTTTCCCCCACAACCTGTGGCAGTGGACGTTCATCCCCACAGCACCAATTATCCCCCCGCCCCAGAGAGCCTGGTGTCCTGTCTGTCGACACTTGCTGCCAGACTGGCCCAATGTCCCATCTGTTTGGCACTCTCTGCGCATCCCTGCCGCTTGCAGTGTGGCCACAACTGCTCCGGGGTCCCACAGGGGCAGCGGAGGCCAGCTAGCCTTGTATGGGAGAACCAACGGTTTTGTGCCTCCTGGCTCCACCCGTGAAGTTCAGAACCACCTTTCTGTTGCCACTCGGTGTGAGGAACATTGCTGGGGCTGAGCCTTTATAAACTCCGTCCCTGTCTGAAGGACGTCTCCCGTGGCAGTTTCTGCTTCTTATAACTGGAGGTACAGAGAGGACTCAGTAGTGCAGGTTGCAGAGATCCAAGCTAGAGAAGGCTCAGTCTGACTTTTCTTTTCCTCAGCGCTGCCATATGTATAAACTGCATTCAAACCGCACAGTAAATCCAAGCAGGTTGCATGGCAAATGCCTTTTAGGCAGTTTCACTTTCCCATTCTCCTGAAGTGACAGTATGTCACTGCATTTGCTTTTTAAACTGCACAGAGAGATTAAAATTTAAAGCATTTTCCACTGCAATTAAAATAGCAAAAACATTTCCAGCCATACAAATTTTAGATTAAATGTACTTCTCTTAACAAAGCTTACCTTTGAGGCCTGAAACTAGCTGAGAGTATTCTTTCACATTTTATCAACCCACATGCAGTTCACTCAGCAGATTTTTGTTAATGCAGAGACTGAAATGTAGGAATCTGTTCTGAATGCAGCTCATTCTGGTTAGCCTATCACTCCAGATCGTTTTTGTTTTTAAACTCAGAAAATACACCATTAACATTTCACAATTAACCTCAGTGTGTTCTCATACTATTAAGGTAATTTCAAGGATATTTTAAAAACTATAGGCCTTACTAATTTTCTAAAGAGATGCTAAGCAAGCCATCTTGTTTACTTTGAGAAGTATTAACAGCACTCCTCGAGTAACAGAAACATCCAAATTAGCAAGTTCCACTTGCTAAATTGGGTCCAATCTCAGAGATGTTCCACAGCTACAACTTGTACTGAGTGGGCTGAGTTTTCTGGCATGTTTAATGCTTGATAATTCCATTTAAAAATGCATGCATTTTTATAATGGGCACATTTGGATACAGTTAGCATCCAGAATTATGCATAAACTTATTTGTACTGAAATAGTAAAATTTATACAGACAGTTTTCAAAGGAAAATTGTTATCTCTTTTATGATGTGGGTTTGTTGGTTCTAGAACAGTTTTGAAATTTTATAGAAGTCTTGGTTGGAAGAAAATTTGTTTTTGCTTTAGCTTGATCTTTTTTAATTCTGGTATGTAGCACAAGATTTAATCACAAGTACTGTACTGAGAAAAAATTCTGAGGTACTGTGCATTGATGTGATACACCTTTGTAAGACATATCAGTGCAACATGAAGTTGCTTTAAGGCACTACTAAGGAACATCTAACAAATACAATATACATAGGTTAAAAAAAGTTTATTATCAAACTGTTTTCCTGCTTTTTTTCTGATTTTTGAAGAAGAGAATACCAATATCAAAGCTATGGAAAGATATTTAAAAATTACGGTAATCTACTTTTTTACAGAATTACCCATCTTATGTTTTATGCCGCTGTCCATGATGACTACCCTCCATCTGAATCTCTCCTCCAGAAAATGAACTGTAATATCATTCCCTGGTGAAATTCATGGAAGATTTGATATTTCTTCACATTTGAGTTCAAAACTCTGCTTAAGTTACGAGTTTCAATTTTCACAGGGAAAATTATGTATACCTATTTTTTTTTTTCTCCAGCGTTGCACAACACAGGTTTCAAATTTATTTACAAATGCTTGGTAATCAGATTTCACAAGCCGAAGCTGGCAGAATCTCTTTTATATAAACTACATAAGCTCAAATATATTTCTGATGTAAATTCACTAAGTTAAATGAATTTGGCTAATAGTATTTTATAATTCTGGAGGGCAGTTTAAAGCAGTTATTACAAAGTTGTCATCATCATGTTGAATGCTGTATTGAATTAAGTGTGATGCCTGTCAAAGAGATTCACAAATTCTTATGGTTTTTTTCTGTGTTTCTATATTATTTCAGGTTGTGTATGACAAAGTCACAGAGCTCAGAGGCCGTATACTGAAGCTTGTTGTGAAAAGCAAAGAAACGTTTGTTGGAGCTGTTAACATTCAACTGAGCAGTGTCCGGTTAAATGAAGAAAAGTGGTATCCACTGGGAAACAGTGTAATTTAAATGTTGTCTAAGATAATTCAATTATTTATCCACTAATGTTTCTTTATCCCATTTCCCACAGTACATTTTGTCTCAGTTGCCCTTGAGAATATGCAATCATCTGCTGATCACATACTATTTCTAATATATCTGATCACATACTACATTTCTAATCATAAAGCTATTGTCTTCAAATTGCTAGCATCTTCCTGCAGCAGATTCCTGTCAGTGTGAGTTTAAGAAAGCTCATGCTAAGAATATGTAGCAGCATGCAGGAAATTCTTATGACAGCAATAAATATTTTTGTTTTGTTTGTATTAAATAGTACTGTAAAAATGCTAAATTCTGTACACAACAAAGTGTGGGGCCTAATTCTTTTCCCATTAATTGGACTGACTGTGTTGAAGCAATGCTGATAGTGGGGTAATTTATCAGCATCTGCTACGACCCCACTGCATTTGATGATTTCACCAGAGAACCATGGGATAGTCCCCTGGGTGCCAATACATTTCAGATGCCTAGCAAATTTCACGTTAAATCTCATACAATCAATACTTTTTTTTAAAAAAGAACTTAAAAGCTTTGCACTTTAAACATTTTGTGCAGTATATGTTGGTGTGCTTTTAACCTTTGATATAATGTAACATTCAATTCAGGATATTCATTTGTCAATAAGCTAAGTCATTGTTTCTTTTATTCTGACATCCAAGAAGCACATATAACTGATCGTTTGTGAGAAGAAAAGAGGAGGGATAAGCTAATATTCACAAATAAACAAAACATATTGAATGTGAGTTTTCAGTGTGGTATTTCTTTAAGATCATGCTGTAAGGAATCTTTGTTCACCTGTCTTACCACATTGCATTCTTAGGCTGCTTAAGGGAATCAAGTCAATACATGCATGCATTGACCTCAGGCCTATAAAATGTATATATACATACTAAATAACGAACATGAGTGGCTCCTTTGAGTTCACTAAGGCTAATTATGGGCTCTGTTCTTCAAAGCTTTTTTACGTAAATTGAGGAAGCACTTAAGCACATCTTTAAACATTTAGCATGTAAGCAGCCATAATGAACTGTCCATTATTGCCAGCTTCTTACACACACATAGCTGACCAGGTATATATACACCTTTCTAGGACTAAGGACACATTTTTAAGGCACAGGAGACATGTTGATTTGTGATCTGATCTACTGTAAAATTTTAAGTTACCATGTACTGAGTAGGTCTGACATTTGTACTACCAAGTGGAAAAGTGGTCAACAGAGGGATAATAATGCCAGAAGCTGAAGACAATTGCCACCTTCTCCCAAAGAACACTCATAAATCAGTCTTCAGAACGTAATGTTGTATAAAGCTCCTGAAGAGGGACTAGGAGTGTTATTTAGGAAACTAAATAAGCAGGAGTTTTTCTCAGCATCGAACCAGTTGACTAAGTCATTTGGTCCATTTTTATCTAAGAATAATTTCCCCAGGCAATCTGGTGTATCTAAACTCCTCCTCAGTAAGGGGAGGTGGGGAGAACTCTGCTTGAATATGAATATTGTTCTTAAGAGCTGAAAAAAAGCTGTAAAATATTTAGCACATGAAAGGGATATTGGCTAGCATACAGATATGATCAGTAAGTCTAACATTTTAGATTATAAGCTCTCTTGGGTAAAGAATCAAGTGACTTGTCACTCAAGCACAGAAAACACATTGAGGCCAGCTTACAATGTTATCAAATTACCTGACCTTACAGTTCAATATTGATTTTAGATTCTTCTTAGTCTACTGTCTTGGTTTCATTATTATAACCATAATGCAATTTTCCAGTAGTGTTATTTCCTGTGACATTTTCTAATAATTGTTTACCGTATGCCCTGATTTTCCATCTTAGAGTAACATTAAATAAAATAGCATTAAAAAGAGCATTAAAATATAATATTATCAGAACTGTCTGCAAAGATAAGCAATACTTTTTGGTGTTAAAGAAAGAAACCTATCAATACAACATCCCCTTAAAAAAAAAAAAAGCCATGTTTGAGTAACAAATATGCAATTAACTGGGTAGATAATAGTCCTGTGGAAGCTCAGCAATACTTCAGTTTTGTAAGGAAGATGGGAAAATTGTGTCTTATGGGCAAGATATACACTGACAGCTAAGTCAGACAAGAAGTTGTCCTAGGAGATCTTAAATCACACAATCAACCCTTGCCTTTTCTAAAATTCTTCTAGTACACCTCAAAGCATTGTGCTTCCTATTTCCCGAGTTCACAGTAAGATGTATCCTGAGCTCCCTGCTGCTATAAGGAACTTAGCCCTTTACAAATCAGTCCGTGAATTATTTGTGTTTCTTTCGCAGCAGGAGGTTCCAGACTAAGCTAAGAAAAGGTACCGATATTAGCACCTAAGTTTTTATCATTTTAAGAGCTGTTTTTTTTCTCAAAACTATTTTTCCAGGTAGCAAAATTACAGTGGACATTAAAGAGGTATAGCCCAATCAGAAGCTGCCGGTATTATAAATTTAAAGGGTACATGGTATGTGGAAATTTTCCTGTTCCCTTGGAAAGATACAATGGTAAGAAATTTTGTTCAATATGAATAAAAATGTCAATGTAACATGCTCATAATTTTGCAGTCTCAAATCATAAATACCAGACTATTATTCTCACTCAGCAATTCATCATAATTTTGAAATTAGCTAAAAAAGAAATTATTAAATGAATTTTAAAAATGCCCAAAAAAGTTCAGTCTTTATGAATTAGTTCTAAATAACGGCAGGGGCAATGTCAGTAGCCATTACTTATTCAGGATACCATTTACTCACACAGGAAGTCCCATTAGCTTAATAAAATCATTGAGACCGTGCCATCCTGGAAATCAGACCACTGGATTGTTGCAAGCCTAATGATGTTGCTTTATTGAGCAAAGTGTGATCCTCCAAAACAAGTGCTACTGCAGACGACCATTAACTGGACCAGACATGAACAAATAGTGATGCAGGTTCGAGATTGGTACCATCTTTGGAAAACAAGGGAACCTTACGGTAGCCTGTAAATAAAATAACAGTTTATTAGTGCATTAACCACAAACACAAAGATTATGATGGAGTGTTTTTATGATCTACTATGCAAATAAGGTGTAACCTATGATTCTCTAAATAACTCTTTAATAAAAAATAAACTGAAATGATACAGAACCCAAATCCCATTCCTACTGGCTTTTTTCTCCACATATACAGTTTTTCAATTCTGGCATTCTTGGACCCAGAGTGAACAACTCCAGTGCCTTTCAGGATGTGGTGTTCTTTCAAACTGAAGACTTTTAGCCCAGTGATATCTAAACATGGGGAAGGCATACATTGTAACATCCAAAGATGTTATGTGCTGCACTCACTGTTCTGATAGCAAATTAAATAACTTGTGAATCAACAGTGATAGTGCCTTAGAGAAGAATGGTGTTGCAGCAGTAATGCACTATCCAGCTGGGGCAGAAAACAAGTGTAGTGTAAGATCTACCATGACATCCTAAGTCTGTTAAGGCTCTCCTTTTAGATAGGAGTGATTCCCAATATCAGAGGTAAGGCATGACTCAGAAACGAGCTGTTCCTCCAGGTGCTGATGCATTTGGAGAAGCTATAGTTCTCAACTTCAAACTTAATTGCTCAGGAAAACAAAACAATCCCCTCTCCAAACTTACATTGCTTTATATGACTGTAAATGTCCATTATTTCACGATAATAAGCAATGTCAACTTTTGATTAAATAAAAGAAGTTCTGTGTTTTATCTGTGTATATATAACTCCAGTTATTTAAGTAAGTATGTGTTATGAATAAGTATCTACATTCAGAACTATAGTTTTCAAAATCCTTCTTTAGGTGTGTCTGGATGTGCATGTAGTCTTTGGGACTCTCATTTATTTCAGTTTGGATTTTCTTGATTCTTTTATATGACATGAAAGTCCTCCTGCCATCTAAGGTTCAGCTTCTGGGCAGCAGATATTAAAGCTGAGTTCAGGCACTATGCATTTGAGATCAACTTTTAGAGTATGCACACAATATGTGGAAGATTTGGTTTATTTCCTATCCAAAGATACACTTCAAGGGCTAAAACTCATTTCTAAAAACTGTGTTCTAGCCCCTACCTACAGAATATTCTACAAAGTGTCCTAAGAGAAGTAAAACTTCTTTATTGAAATTGTTCCAATTTGCAGGAAATAATTAACTATTCATTGATCCAGTGATAATAGCAGTAATAGTTGAATTCCTACCTGTATTAGCGTTCTACATGGCAGATTCATTGGGACAGGGACTGTAACCCAGGACACCCCTCCTCTTGCTTTTAACCACCCTGCTAAAGAATTATTCTCACCTTCAGCCCCTCTGAGTATACCACTTAATCACTGCATGAAAAATCAAATACTGCCACAGGTGGGCAGCAAGCATTCTTCCCCAGTGTAATCTACACCTGAGTTGGGAGGCTGCTGCTGGGGAAAGGCAGGCAGTGATGCTATACATTTGAATCCTTTCAAGAGAAAATGCAGGGGAGTATGGCAATGGCACAACTTTGTCTCACTGCCTGTCAAAGAAAAAGAAGATGTAAGCACTGCTCAGCTTTTGGAAGCAACTTGCCCTCAGGGGACACCTCAGGGATGTGATTCCTAGGGAAGCAGGGACAGTCCTGTAGTGCAGATTAAAGCAATCATCGGAGATGTGAGAAGTAAGATTTAAATCCTATGGTTTAGACAGTGATTTCCTAAGAAAACTAGGCTGTTGTGACTCCCTCAGCAAGACACATTTTCCCCTTTCACTGTTTAGGGAGCTTGGGTACCTGAAGCAAAACCATGGTTCCAGACTTGGAATCCACAGGTCTCAATGTTAAACATTGCAATAAATTCTGAAATTATCTGTCAGTTCACCTCTCAGAAGCATTTTATTTATGCCTCTGGGCATCTTGATGGGAGCTTGCATTTTTTTACAGTATGTTAAGTGGGAGTTGAGGCAATTTGGCACTATTTATAGGTTTTTGTACCTACACTCATTTCCTAGTATTTTTAATTACTCCACTCAAAAACTTTCCTGTAGAATCTGCATGCTCTTACTTTTCCAAAAGATGAATCCCCCTTTTGTCACCAAAATTAATCATACAGGTACAGGAGAGATGCACTGAAAAATTATACAAAAAAAAAAAAAAAAACAAACACCAAAGAAAAGCCCAAATTTACAGTTTTACAAGTATATATAAACTTGAGTGTCTGCTATTTAAATTTGTCTCAGACATCATGAGTTGGTAGGGGTTTTTTTTCATTATTCTGAAATATATAAATAAAAGGAAAGTAAAAGGTGATCAGTGTAAAAATTTATGTTGGAGACAAGCAAGCGTGCTTTAACAGTAATGTCTTTATAACTCCTCAACCTCAACTAAGAATCACAAACAGCTTTATGACTTCAGAACCTGGAAAAAAAGCCATTAAAAATCCTGTTAAGCTTAATAAAAAAGGCACGGTGCCCATTGCCATCTCCAACATTTTGCCTTCACATCTTCTTTCACTAATAAAAGTTAGTTGTTTGTTTTGTCAGAAACAGCTTTGGAAATTCAATATAGTAAACAGCTATTTTACATAAGCCTTTCTCCTTGGCCTACTGACTTCTGTGTTTGCTCTTTATGTGCAGTCTATTAATCATATAATAGGAAGCTATACTAGTACAATAAAAGAAACACTACCACGAAAAATACCACAAATACTTTGCATAATCAATATTCTTTGTTCTCTACTCTGAAAAGTTGCAGAGAGATTACCTGAGCTTTTGGGGGAGTTTTTTGTTTTGATTTGGTTTATATTGGGTTTTGAACCTGAGTAGAAAGTGCACAAAACTGTTACCTCTATCATAGTTTTGACTAATCTCTCTTCCTGTTTCTTATTATAATGAGTGAAAATACCATCTGAGCAGTTTCTAGCTAGAACAGAATACTGGAGTAGGAATAATTAACTGTCACTATTATTCTTTTGATTTCTACACCATGGAGTTACATTCAGAGACTACGATGACTTGAAAAACCAAAGACTGCAATTTTTACCTATGGTTATACAATTCTCCTTTAGGAAATAAACATGATGCTGTACTCTATCAATACTACAGTAATGATAAAGCCTGGAAGTTGTAGGGGTTTTTTTGAGCTGTTACAGGTTACTCACATAAAAATATTACCTTTATTCAGGCTCAGCAGTGGCAAAGTGAATTGACCAAGGAATTCATTTGCAACCAGAGATATCTCATCCTCCACACAGAAGCGTATCAATGCCAGTTCCGGAACTTGGATAGTAAAAGTGAAAATTTCATCCCATCTAGGGTTCAAGGCTAATCGAAAGAGAAATACACAGTATCAAAATACCATTTCATTTCTTCTACTTAAAATCTGAATTATTGTATCTGCTATCACTGGTCTGAACTGGTAAAGATTTGTTCTTTTCCCCTAGGTTTCTGTACCCATTTAAATAAATGATGAGACTCCCGCTGACTGCAGTGGTATATAAGTCACAGCTTTTGTATAGGTTATGGAGTTCGAACTGTCAGAGGGAAGCTCTCAGAATGAAGCAAACATAGAGAACTTGGGACTTGCCTAAAGTATACAGGCCGGCCCCTTCTAAGGGTTTGCCATGTATTACCAACATAATACTGTAAATCAAAAGCCTAAGAAAGTTGGTGTCACCTCTTAGAAGAGAGCAAATGGGACAGCAATAACCAGGTTAAGAACCTCTGCTCAAATTTTCCTATGGCCATACCAGTTTCATGTTTTTCCCAAAGTTTCTCCTTTTACAGTATTGGAAATGAGGCAGGAGCTAAATAAATTAAGGTAATAAAGCAGTCGCTTGACTAAAAATGCAAAAAGAGGATCTGGAACAGGATGGGGCTGCTTTGTCTTGAGCAATGTTCATACATGGAGAAAAGAAATTCAGCGGCCAATTTAGAACAGCAGCCATCCACAAAAAGGGAAAAGGAAAAATAGAAGATAGAGGCACAGAAGAAGGGAGATCACAGGGAACTTTTAGTCTGAGGCATCAAGAAGATCTGTATGATAAAGGTAAGGGAATGCGTGAAGACAACTACAAAGAGTATACACTTCACCTGTCAAGCAATTAAGAGACTAGTCCTACTAGAAACCTCATATGAGCTAAGTGATGAAGTCACAGAAATTTCTTCATAAAAAATGTCTTTAAATTTCCCAATTAGTGTACTGGTTTTGGCTGGGATAGGGTTAATTTTCTTCATATCAACCAGTATGGTGCTATGTTTTGGATTTGTGATGAAAACAGTGTTGATACCACACCAATGTTTTAGCTATTGCTGAGCAGTGCTTACACAGTGTTAAGGATTTCTGTCTTTCTCATGCTGCAACCTCCTCCCCATCCCAGTGAGGAGGCTGGGGGTGCACAAGAAGCTGGGAGGAGACACAACTGGGACAGCTGACCCCAACTGACCCAAGGGGTACTCCACGCCATATAATATCACGCTCAGTGTAAAAGAGGCTGGGAGAAAGAAGGAGGAAGGGAAGATGTTCAGAGTTACAGTGTCTGTCTTCCCAAGTAAGCATAACACACGATAAAGGTCTGCTTTCCTGAAAATGGCTAAACACCTGCCTGCTGATGGGAAAGGCAAATTAATTCTTTATTTTGCTCTGCTTGCACATGCAACTTTTGCATTACCTATTAAACTGTCTTTATCTCAACCCAGGAGTTTTCTCGCTTTTGCCCTTCTGACTCTCTCCCCCATCCCACTGGGGAAGAGTGAGCAAGCGGCTGCGTGGGGCTGAGCTGCCACCCAGGGTGAGCCCACAACAGTGAGTAAAGCAAGCCAATGCATTCCATCTTCCTTCAGGGGAGTGCTACTAACTAGGAAAGCTTGTGCTTCCTTAACCAACTAGTCTACAAATATGGCACATTCTGCTACAGATTTTGTGCCAGAAGATCCTAGTCTAGAGAGAAATATTTGCAGTCTCTGTAAGTACATAACAACTTCTTGGAATGAAAAAATGGTAATTCCTTATAAAATATTATTGTGCTTTGTTCAGAGTCAAGAGAATAAGACTGATGCTCACCATTGCTTTTTATAACACTAGATTTTTTTTTCACTTGATCTTCTGGCACACCGTAAATTTCTATCTGCACGAAAGGGTCAGCTTTGTTAGTCTTCGACAAGTTACTGGGTGGTAACTGATGTCCACTGATGAGCTGGAAAATTGAAGTTGAAATAACTATAGGAATGAACTTTACATAGTAGCCATATTTTAGTCATAGTAGCAAAAACTGTTCGACAAGGAAACTACTATAAGCATATAGACTGTTATACAAATACATATTAAACACAATTAAATTAAGACTCTAATGCTTCCCATTTAATTTAATTCTTGGTTAATTTAATAGAATCATGGAATGGTTTAGGTTGGAAGGCACCATTAAAGATCACCTAGTCCAACCCCCCTGCAATGACCAGGGACGACATCAACTAGATCAAGTTGCTCAGAGCCCCATCTTTTATTCAGTAACTAGACGTAAAAATTATGTTTTGTTATCATGCAAAATAATAATGTTGGAGGAATCAGTCTTATGATTTTTTCATTTTCTGAGATCAGCATTGTGTAACAGGGTAGGTAGCAGACTGTCTCACCTGTGTTCCTTCTCTTTAACAATAACACATAAAACCTCTGCATTTAGTAGGCTTCCTGATGTTTTTCTCGTTAATTCAGTTATCTACCTGGAAATTTTGCCTCAAACTGCCCTGTAATCTGGCACCTAGCCTAAGAAAGTATTTATGAAAGTCACAACTTTCTATTCTTTCTATCTATATTTCAGGACACCTAGGAGAGAATAACCATCTGTACGGTAATCTGCTTTTTAGAAATCAATATATGGAATGCATCAACAGAGATATACAAGCCTGCAAGCTCAGGTGAACAATACGACTTTTGTGATCCAGGTCTCAGGACTAAGCAGCAAAACTCATGATACAGATTCTTATTCTCCTGTCAACCACCAAAAATAATCAAACCCCACAAATTCCATCTTTTGCTTAAGTATTTTCTGTGACACCTTGCTCCAAGAAAAGTTCTAGCCTGAAATATTGAAGAGCAGTGGCTTAGCAAATCCTGATGGTGTCCCCTTTCTTCCTAGAAAATAGCTACTACTCCCACTAGAAAGCTTTGCAAAATGCAAGCACTGATGGACTGCCCACTTAGAACCAGAGGAGGTTATTTGACATACTCTGAATGACATGATGAAAATTCAGCCACATCGGCCAAGTCTTGCTTCCCACGCTCACCCTGTTGCTAGACCCAGTCTAAGTCTCCCACAGGTTGGGAAAAAAAAAGCCAGCTCTTTTTTAATGCACTATAACCCAAATCCATAATTCCATTCAAATTTTGAGATCCAAGGTGAAGCAGACTTACAGAAAGAGTATTGAATAATATGGTAGGGTCAGAAGTTTCCTTAGGAAGCACCTTGAATATTTGTATTTCTGCTTCAAAGGTTACATGCTTCTTGTTGATGGGAATTGTGGCACATCAGGTTAAGAACGATATTGAATTCAGTAAAATTGGGTTCTGTGTGATTTTGGTGTTCATTTATACTCTTCTCTTCATTCGTTCATTCATTCACAGTCAGGCTGAGAGATTTGACCCCTAGATGTTTTGTATCTTTGCCTGCTGTGAAGTAATTTCTCCATTCATCAAGTTAGCAACTCTTCTTTAGCAGAAACTGTTTTTCCTTTGACTCCTGCTCCTGACTCTTTTTGTCTTCAACCACCATTTCCTAGTTTTTGCTGCTGACTCTGAGTGGGGCTGTCTGCGCCCTACAGTCCCTCAGCCGGTGGGATGCCATTGCTTCTTTGCATCCTGCATTACCCAGCCTGTCATCTCAGTCTAAAAAGCTGCCTTTCTCTTTTCCAATGTCTTCCAAACTCAGATGTTTTCCTTCATTATCAATGATTTTGTCTCTTGCATTACAATTGGGGATTTTTCCTCATCTTAATGAATTCCAGTTTTATACAACTAAGGGCTAAAATAACTGATGTATATGCATGGGTGCTTGAAATCATCCAGTAATGTCTATTCATAATTGGTATGCTCACTGTTAGGACACTAAAATGTTCTTGATTAGGTCTGTGCATTATGTAAGTATTTTATAATTGTTATTAGCTAATGTTTTATCACCATAATTTATTTCTCTGAAAGAAACAAAATAGCAATTATACACTAATTTTATGCTAATTAAACAGCATTCATGCAAGTAGTGTACTGCGTAACCAGAAATAACACTTTTTCTTTGGGAAAAGGTAGTTTTCTAACTAGTGTACAATTATAAAACATTTACTTGACCTCAAAAGAAGAGTTTTTTTCTAACCCGTTATTTTTAAATTACGCATAGTTCTAATATGTTTAAGAAGTAAATCAGATCTTAATTTGGGAGAAGTAGAAATAATTTAAAGGCTTATTGATTCATTCCCCTTTTTAGACTTACTTATATCATTTTAGGATGATAAATAGACTTTTATGTATGCATAAGAAGATAATGAAACTTAAAGAAGCATAAAGCTTCCAATAGTATCTTTAAACATTTCCATTTGTCAATTAGCATTGTAACAGTACATGCGGTGTTACTAATGCTTAAAGAAAATATCACTAAAAGTGCACATTAGATTTCTGAGTTTTCAGAGTTCAGCCCCCACAACGTAACTGACAAGTCCCTTTGTCAGCTACACTTGTGACACAATGCTAGTTGTATTTATATTTCTGTATGCTACACCATGAAAAAATCATGTATTTTTACAAACTCTTATAACTTCTGAACACCTATATATTTTTAGCAAACATAAGTGAACCACAGATTGGAAACTATCCAAGCAGCAGTAGATACTACATGAGAGTTTTAACATATTGTTAAAAAACAATATTAAACTTCCCAACAACCAGGAATGGGGATAAAATAAGAAACCAATAACAGATAACAAATAGCTCTGAACTACATAATATTTGTTTTCACATTTCATGGAACAAACCAATAATTAAGTAAGCTTACCGTTATTGACAGACACATTTGTTTACTGTAACTTCCCACATCGTATGGGGTAAACATTGAATTGTGATTTCTCAAGAATTCTGGTTTCAGAATATAGCCGCAACCGCCATTGTCTAGGAATTTTCCATTTTGCAATTCCATTTGTACTCCCGGTGTCTGGAAGTTTAAGGCCACTATAAAATTAAATAAATATTGATTTTAGTGAGTTAGAGTTGATACCATTGTATAAAACAACTTACAATAATTGTAAAAAAAAAAAAGAGATTAAAATATGTATATCTTTCAACTCATATTATATAAGATCCTGCTATTTCTCTTAAATTTGGCAGTATTCAATAATGAATGATTCACAAAAGAAGTGCACTATTTAGAACTGCACCACATTGCAAGAATTACCCTATAGACACTTTTTACACTGCAGCGTGTTGTGTGTTTTCCCTTTTTTTTTCTAAATTAAACCTTGGAGAATATGAAATGAGAGATCTTTTTTCTCCATAAGGACCAAATTCACATACTAGTTTCTCTACAGTGGCAAGGCCCTGCACCCTGAACCTGCTTACAAAGTTCTGCTGCAGAAGGCAAATACACAGGATTGTAACTAACCTTAGTTACGATATAGAATTCATCACAAAAGCTTGTCACCCAGAAGATCAAGAAGCTTTAGTTTAGAGTTAGAATATTCAGTGCAAATACATACAAGTTTATAGAAGTAGAAGCAATTTAAAAAGTCTTCTTAAATTCATGTGAGCAAACTCTCTTCAAGCTTAATCCTCCAGTACTGGTGTTTATTGTTAGTATACACCTGACAGATTTCCCTTTCCTTGGCAGCTCAAAATATTTTTGGTTTGCTGCAGCAGCAGTAATAAGATAACACACTTCTCATCAGCATGATGTTGTAATTCATGAGATAAAGCCAACACTGAAATAGACCTGTTTAATGAAATTTTCCCCTATTCCGGTACATTAGAGCTTCCTGTCACAGTCAAAATAGAAAATGCACAAGTCAAATCACTGAAGTGATAACATGACATGTTAAACAGAAAATGATAAAAAGTCATTTACTTGATGGCTTGGTGGGAAAAAAATTAAGACTTTAAGCAGTACAAATGATGACTCATAATAATTCAGGAAGAGGACCTTATTACCTTATTACATGTTCCTATGAGATAATATAAATGTATTGAATTAACATTTGGCAGAATTCAGAAATCCTTTTCTTATGTGGAAAATGCAAGAAATATGGATCTGTTTCACTGCAAAAAATATTTGTTTCTTCACTGCCTTGATGATCCTTTAGAAAAAATTTTGTAGTAAATTAGACAAATAGGAACAGATCTCTAGAGTGAAACAGCTGGTACTACGGACCTAATGTTTGCACTATGCATGTTTTTGGTGGAGTTACTTCAGAAGAGCTCTAGCCTCGTCCCATGGCCTCAATACCAATTAATGACTGGAATACATCAAGTGCTCCCACAGTGCATCCTCTGTTTCATCTGAAAGGAATCCCACCTGTGCTAGCTAAGATTGCTCTGAAACATGAACCAATATGCAGTAAGTAAGAATAATTTGGAGCCTTGCCTAAAAAAAAAAAAACACAAACAAACAAACAAACAACCCAAAACCAACAACAACAGAATACAACATGCATTCTGCTTTGAACTAAATGGTAATGTAGACAAAGGCATAGATTCTGTGTCAATATGCAAAGGAACTTGAATGTGTTTTACCTTTGACAACAGAAATTAAACTTCAAAATGTTCATCTTGCCCATTGCACACCATTGCCTTTTTTAAAGAGGGTAAGTATCCTCTTGGTATAGTTTTGGCAGTAGTTCACAATTTGGTTTTTATGACTCAACACAATATCCAGAAACAGACCCAAATATGCTGCTATACGACCCTTGTAACTTAATACATTGATTCAAGCAGTGCAACGAATGCTACAGAGCTGCAGCCCTGAGACCCCTTGAGGCCTAGGTCCTGGCATGATCTACAGATCAACTAAGATGTCTCAGTCTATGGGTAATTCTAGGCCATACTCTCAGAATATGTGGTTTTAAAAGTGTAACCGAAATTAGGCAAATCAAAGACAAATAGTTTCAAATAGCAGCTTCCACATGATGAAACAAATTACATGATTGCACATAATGAGACTGTTGCTAAATTTGCCAAGTTTTATAGGCTACTAAGCAGGAAAATCTGATTTAACAACAGAAACAAGCAAAGGACAATACTTCACATTTTATCATATTCTGAAAATTACTTTTGCAACACAAGGGAAGGGCAATGTTATTACAGGTTGATATCTTCAAATATCAACACTATATTTTTACTTAATTTAATTTACCTTAGAATAAGTTAAAAACACACTGAACAGTAGTTTTAATTTACTTACTGGCTTCCCAGTATTGCAAGTTGTAACCCGATTAAGGTAAGTGAATGTGAAATTTTATATTATATCCTCTGAAATGCATACTTCTACTACAACTGTTAGCAAGGTTCATAGCTGCTTGGGTCCTCCTAGGACAATGCTTTATGGTGTACTGTTGATGCACAGTTTTTCTTTTTTACCAGATGCAGTCATAACCCTTACACTTCTTGAGTAATGGCAAAGTTAATAAATTAAAACCTATGTTTTCATCATCTAGCAGTGTGGTCTTAGCAACATCTATCTGCAAGGAAGTCTGAATTTCTACCCAATGTTTCATTTTTGTTTTGCTGAATTCAAGAACAGAACTTTCAATAACATGCTTTATACTGTTGTTTTATGAAACAGTAGAACTTTAATGCATGTACGAAGAGAGTTTTAAACTCCTGGTTTCTTTTGGAAAGAAGCCTAAATATGCTTACTATGAAACCATCTGAACAGTACATAATCTTAACGTATGGTTTTCATGGGAATGTACAGGCACCTGAAGCTCAGCACTGTGTAAGTTAAACTTTCTCCTCAGTCCTTTCATTAAGCACCAAAAGCCTTTTAATATTGGCACCAAAATCAAAACAGCAGAGTAAAACATGGGCTCGGAGGACAACCTGAGCAAAGGAATTCCTATGTGATTCCTGCCTCTGAAACGGATCCAAATCTTCCTGGAACCATGAAGCCGAATCTCCTTCAGATCAGAGTGTTTAATACTCAAGTTTTCTTGCAAAGTACCAAAGCTGCCATGGCTGTCCCTGTTGGCCCGCGATATAAGTAACTTCATATAGCAAATGCAAGTTAGGAAATAGCCTAGCTCCACAAAGATTAAACAACCCATAATGTACAGAGGGATACAAAGGGTGTATTTCATCCCAAACCTCTGTATCACAAGCAGTTAACAGCAGTCAGTCCCACAACTAATCGCAGAGCTAAGCACAATCTATGTGTTCAAATACAGCACCTTCCATAAGGACTACCATTCAAGACGTAATTGATTTTTTAGTCTGAAAGCAAAAGCGTTTGAAAACCAAAGTGAGCACTGGGGTTCTCAGCTCTCTAAGTGACTATGATTTGAAAGCAGTTGAGGAAAACTGCATGTCTTTTGTCTGTGATGCTGCCTCTCAATTAATATTCCTATTGGGACTTTTAAATTGTCATTTTTCATATTTTATTCTTTGCTTCCTAGTTCTATTAGCTGTATTACAACCCTATGGTTTAATATATTTTCTGCATTTAAAAGGGAAGATTTTAAAATAGATAAGCACATATTTGTCACCAATTTTCCTTAAAATGAGTTACTTATTTGCATTTTATGCCATTTAAAATCCATCTCAAAATGTCTGAATTTTATGCAATCTGCAAAAATATCATATGCAAAAAGCACTCAGTGCCAATGTTCCTATTGCCATGATTTACTTCATTCATTTGAGTCTAAAGCGGAATAATAGATCACGCTTCCAACCCCTTGATCAGTCTTGTTGCCATCCTCTCAGATCTTTCTAGTTGTCTATGCTCTTAAAATGGGCCACTCACAATGAATACAATGCATCTTCTGTGCCTTAGATATCCAAAATATGAACTGAATTCCACACAGACTGGGAAATACTATGAAAACAGGACCATATCCTAATGGCCTGGCATATTTTGTCATTGGTTATGAGATGATCTATGTGGTTGGATTTGAAGACACTGCATTCATTCCACATTAACGCTCCCAGATGGGCATTGACTGTCTGTCCTTTCTTCTCATACGCAGGTCATAGCTGCAACCAATTCATCACTGCCCAAATTTACAGAAATATTTTCAGAAGTTCTTATGTGACTGAGTAGTCCACATTACTTTTTTCAAAGGGATGTAGGTGCTTTTAAAAAATTTTATCCACAGCCTGAATAAAGGGCATGCTAACTGAGTATGAGTTGACTCAAAACGTGGATGAAAATGGAGGATATTCAGTCATCAGATTACACTGAAACCAACTGAAGACATCTGAAGGAAGGATAAACTGTAACATGATGGCAAATTATCACCTGTTACAAATACCAGGAAGCAAGCATTTATTTAACAGTAGCAGCATACACAGCAGGAGGATCTCTTATCAGTAGTAAACAAATTCTGTCAAACAAATATAATACCTTCATCATCTGAATGATAAATATAACACTAATCTCTAAGCCCTGTGCAAGCATTAACTGCCATGATATCAATTAAAAATAATATTTCCCTTTTAGTATATTGAAAATATTATTCAATCTAATATGCAGTCTGATGGAGTTTGCATAAGAGAAATCCAATGCATTCTATAGTACCCCATAAGAGAAATCCAATGCATGCTGTAGTACCCTGTAAACCCTTCTCACTAACAGCAGATGTAAAGAAGATAATGTGCTCTATTACCAAGTGGTCAGAACATGTAACCTGGAAAAATGGTGGAACATGGTTGTTTTTAAACACCTTTTTCATCTGGGTCTATCTGAGAAACTAGAAAGACTTCCAGCATAATTAAGACTCTCTGCCAAATTGCAGCAGCTTCCTCGGGCGGCTCTGAGCCCGAGTATTAATTGCTGTTCTGGTCCTGTCTTGACATGTCACTCTGATCCTCATTGCCATCTCTGAGTGCTTGTTAATTCAGGCTTGTGGACATACTGTCCAAAGACAGTCTTATAACCACCGTCAGCATTCCCTTTGCCTTGGGCTTTATGAGTTTTTTAAATCTTCATGGAGCTTTAACCTTCTTGCCAAGACAGTGAATAGGTGAGATCCCACACAAACTTTATGAACAAGGACTTACGTCTACCAGGAAAAAAAAAAAAAAGTGATTGGTTCCTTTACAACATACAGCAGACTTAACTGGTTAGTATAAATATTGGCATACAAACTGTCTCTCATCTTTTTTTTCCTGACCAAAAATTTGATCAAAAAGTACGTATTTTTTTCCTCTCCTTACAGAATTAAATGAGACTTTAGCTATTCAGACTCCAAATTTTATTAAGTTTAATTATAATTTCTGGCTTTGCTTATCACTGATGCATTTTCACAGTATCACAGAATTGGTTTGGTTGGAAGAGACCTCTGGATCATCGAGCCCAACCTTTGCCCTAACACCACCATGTCAGATAGACCATGGCACTAAGTGCCACTTCCAGTCTTTTCTTAAACACCTCCAGGGATGGTAACTTTACCACCTCCCTGGGTAGCCCATTCCAATGCCTAACGACCCCTTCTGTGAAGAAATGCCTTCTCATTTCTAGCCTGAACTTCCCCTGGCACAGTTAAGCAGACTTTGAAACAGATGCTCTTATTCTACAGAAACTTAATTTGTGAATGAATGACTTACAACATGAGGTATTCTGCTGTCGTAAGAAAGACTACCCATCTGAGAACTGAGTAAAATGCATCACTGTCTGACACATCATGCTCAGCATGTGCAGTCAGTCTGTCCTTATTGTCTTTGGACCAATTCAATACTGTTGCTCTAAAGACACTATCATTAGAAATGTTAAGAATTCAGTCATTCTAATGCTCATTATTGCTGGTGTTGTTCCTACTTAATTACAAGTAGCACTACTGGAAAAAAAGATGTCAGATGATTAAAAATCATCCATTGTCCAAGTATATCTGCAACTGGTTTCAGTTAAGGATCCTGTCTTGAGAAGTTCTCATGGGAAAAGTACCAAAAGCATTTCTGATAAACTCTAAAATCTAAAATCCAAATTGATTTTTGCTATTTAATTAATGTGTCAGTCTGAAAGTTACACTTCAGTGTAAGTCTGACCATCTTTTGGTACTCATTTCACACCTGAAACAGATACTTTTCCAAAATAATTTTAAAAATTTGTTGCACTGTGTTTCTTGGCAGAACAGTGTGTGTTATCATCTTCCCCTTCCTGTTTTAGTCTGGGTCTCTAACACAGGGTTTAGAAGAATATCAGCAAGGAGTTCAGCGACAATTGTGTCCCTGCAATTTTTTCTGTCTTTCTTTAAATTTGACTATATTTCAGATAAATTATTTAGTATTTGATTAGTTGTCTGCAGTTGTGGATTTAGTGAAGATAACTGGAAAAATGAATGATAAAATGAAATTTCTGTGTTTCTTTACTTTTAAGTGAAGCTCCAATATCTATTACATACATCCAAAAAAACTGCCTAAAAAGAGGCAGGCTCCAGAGTAGCCCAAGAGCTTTGTCATAAACCTGGCAGTTGGAGACATTCCCACACAAGACATGAAACCTTTATTCAAAACACGTCCCAGCCCGTAGAGCCATTCCAAAGGAAAGGTGGCTGCATTTAGATAGCTTCATATATCAGGGTGATATTGTCCCACCTAATTTGTAGATGTCTACACACGAGTTAGCTGACCCACTACAGCTAGCGAAGACCTAATTAATGAAGTTTAAGGGACAACATAACCAAAAATGGGTCAGTACTTTTAAGTATGAGATTAATCATATCCCTGGAGTCTGCAGTTCTAATAGCTGTCCCATTGGGCTAGGGATTTATGGGAGCAAACAGTAAGAGTTGAAGCAACTCTTTTTTGGGGTTCCATAAACTAGATGGTCATGTGCCCTATTACAGCTGTGGATTTTTTTCCAGCTACATGACTTTGTTAATAATAAACACACTTCTTTATTTGGCGAGTTAGTATTGTCTTTCCACAACACAATATTCAACAGCATTTAGTAAGATTTGTGTTAGTTGTGCAACATCTGGTTTTCACTTCCTACAGATGAATTTTTGGAGTGTTAAAACCGTATTAGGAAGACAGTAATAGTATAGGTATTGTCCCCCATGCCTTCTCTGCAGCTGACCTATGATGACTAGTCCTGTCCTTGAAACCTCAACAAGGAGGAGTGGCCAGCCAAGAGACACTTTTCTATGCCTTCTCATTTCATTCTTCCAGGGCATTGTTTGGCTTGGGAGCTAGCAAGAAATCTTTCCTACCTTTCCTACAGGATATTCTCTATAAGTCAGTTGTGGGATAAAGCCACAACAAGCCCAAACAAAGACCTAGACTAGAAGGATAGCTGTACGGAACAGCCTGGACGTGTTTTTGCCATGAGGTGAATGACATGTCAGACTTACCCTCTGCCTTTGAGCAGAAGAAGTGTTTTAGTTTGGGACAAAATCCAGAGCCCATTTTGGAAAGACAGCTGAATCTCTGTTTAATTGGTGGAGACTAACTATTAGGCTTTTAGATGCAGAATGACCAAAGGTGAAATGCTCTGATGTATCTGTCTTTTCCATGTCATAGGCAATATTTAGAGTTAAGTCATCCGCAAGGTTTTAAGGACCACAATGCTAGATTAAGAGTGCTAATCTAACTGCAATCTGAGGTATTCTAATAACTAACCAGACATAAAAATAAAAACATTAACGCCTGTCACATCACAAATTTCACTAGAAATTCAAGCAACAACAATTCAAAGCTATAATGTAATGAATATTCTCAGTTGTTTCAGATGACGCACTAGCTGTTGAAAAAAGTCATGCTGTAGAAAATGCTTGCTTTACATGTTTGCTATTATAAAAAAAATTCCAGTAAAAATAATAACCAAGAGTATAAAATTATCATGCTGAAAAACTAATTAAATCTATATGAAAAAGTACTATTCCACCACCTTTTAACAGAAGAGCCTGTGTGTTTTCTTAAGTTCAATTTAATTATTTCATAAATTCCTTTACTAAATTTGACACTCCATCAGATATTCTAAAATGTAGTGTTTGGCAAGAATATCTAAATTTCCCATGATCAAACATAATCTGTTTATTTATGGGGGGGGCGAGGGGGGGGGAATCAGTCCTGTTGTCTCCAGTTCTGCCATTTGTCCAGTGAGAAAGGAAAATACACTTTCACAGAAAACATACAACAACCAAAAATTCCAAAGTAAATTAGTGACCCTGTGTTCTCTTTTTCTTTATGAGGCTTTCCAAAGTCTGCCTCCTCTTTAAGTTTTCACTCACTTAGAACCCAAGGAAGGTTGGACTTGATGGTTATTTTAAGTTGCACAGGTGAGGCATACTAAGATCTAAATAAGTGGGTTTCTTTTCCCTAGGTAGATTCAGAGGTTAAAATGAGAACCAGTTAGAGAACTCTTTATCACTTATCTTTTTATGCATTATTTTTTATCATATTATTGCACACATGATTTAGCCACAAAACAGATGTGACAAAATTGCCAAGCTACATTTCAATGTCACAAGCCAAACTAAAACCTATTATAAGAAAAAATCCATCATACAAGTAGTGGAATCTTCACAGTACCATATAAATTTTTATGAGTATTCCAGAAAGCATATGTTCTATATAACCTCTTTTAAAACAAAATTTTGTTCCTGCCATATCATGGCTTTCTCATATAACTTATGTTTTGGTCATTCCTGTAGATTGTTTTGATGTGTGGATAATGTTCTCTACTGCATGCAAAGGACATATTCAAAAGGATATTTAAGTCTTTCTATTTTTATTTTCACTGAGGTTTTCTTTTGGTTCCTTTGCTCTGTTTTTCTCAGTGAATGTAATACAACTGATATCTGTTTATTTAAATAACTGTCCTAAATTTTCTTTCTCTCATAAATCTTTACATTCCATTTTATTTACTAAATAAAAAGAAGATATGGATACCCCAAACCAGTTCTTTCCAATGCCACACTGCAGTTGTATGCAGGAGGCATACTAATTTTCCCAGACTATAAAAAGTATTTTTCTCCATAAGATTTCTTTGTTCACAAAACCTATCTTGTTCTTACAAGTCTCAATTTTCAGAGAATGGACAGTGAGTGCACAGTGATATCCAAAAGCGATTTTGTGGAAACTCTGTACTTTTTACTGTGTTTTTTAACCTACCTTCCTCTAAATTAAGTTTGCACAATTACATAATTCTCATCCTCAGCCCCCAACAAATTTTGAGCCTATTGGACCGTTTCATCCTGCTTTAGCTGAGTGCCGGGCTGCTCTGAGGTCCAGCCAATTTAGGGAAAATTGCTGGCAAGGTACAGAAGAGAGCACTGTTTTGGGTCTATCACTGAGGGAAGTGAAGGAATAACTCAACTCTCATCATTTACATGATGCAGAGGCCTGGCAGGGAGTATTATATGTAGTTTTGAACAAAACCTAATATATTTTCTTTGCCCAGCCAGAACAGTTATGGATGTTAGAATAGCTTAGAAGGAAGTGAGAAGGGTAAGCTGGCAGGTGTGGGGAGGGAGAAAGGAGCTGAGGGAGGGGAACAGGTGACATCATAGGAGAAAACTGAGAGTCCCGTGAACAGTTTTAGGAAAGTGGTAGAAGGGATCTGGAGGGATTACTTCTGCACATGGGACGCAGAGTGCAACGGCAGGGAGACAGGGAGGGTGTGTGGGCTACATGGACACAGGAGACATACAAAAATTTAGCAATCTGTATTAAATCAGTGGAAGAACATCAGCAGAAGATTCACTGAGTGGAGCTTTGGGAGTTGCATTGTGAAGTGCAGTTATATTTCTGCCAAAATGTTATCTAAAACAGATTAGAGAATCAAGAATAGATCTGACATGGCTTAGAAATAATGTATGTTGAGAATTGGTTATAATCAGCCTATTCCCATGAGAAAAATGTTTCTTTAAATGAAGATGCAAATAGTGTGACCAAGCGGGCAGATCTAACCACTTCCTGCATATTTTTAATTCTTCCAGGAAGGGGCCCAAAGCCCCTATACAGCAAAAATCCTATCTTTTGTATACTTATGTTTAGAATGACTTTTCATGGAAGTATACTCTGAGTCAACAGTCAACGTAGTCATTTTGAGAGACTTCAGTCCTGTTTGAGATTTAACAAATGGATATTCTTTGCAGAGATCAGTGTGGAGATTTACAGGCTAGAAAGAAAACTAGTAAACTGCAGTATGATAAGCCTGAGAAATTAATTCAATTTTAAATTAAGGACGTCTGACCTGCGCTTCCTCTGAGCATGAAAAAAACTTAGTAGTTTTTAATAGCAATGTAGATAGTATACAGAGAGTGCACCACCCCAGGTAAATAGTCCAGCAATAGCATGACATCAAGCTAAGTGAGGATCAGCCAAAAGGACAGACTATAATCAAATCAATCCCAAATGGTATGGTAATGGCGAGATACTTCCAGCAACAGACTAGCTCAAACCCAAATCTCTACCACAAATAAGCATATATAATGACACGGACACAAGCAAAATTTATGCTAACCAGTAATTTTTTTACTTCTACTGTATTTGTAAAACTATACATTAATACAACCGTCAGGATGAGAGGTAGAGTTTGTAACAATGAGGGGATTATGGGGCGTCTGACTACCTTTCAGTTCTTTCATGGAACAGCCAGCACTGAGTGGTCCAATTCATGCAATCTCCTTAGTCAGTTTCCTGTGTTACCTCAACAGGCAGCACTGACAGCATGCCATAGCTCAGGGTGGGGACAGCAAACAGCAAGAAATTTAGCTTGGTGATGTCCTCCACAGCTTGTGGTAAGGGCCACAGACATGAGAACAGCGATCTCAGTGAAAGCTGAGGCATGATGCTCCTTCAAATTGTAGGAGAGTAGCTGGGGGCACATTAGGGGGTTAAACAATAAATAATATGCATGTGCATGATTGATTGGAAATAGCACACTGTTAAAAACATTTCTGAGAAGATAACGAAACAGAAGGTATTTTGGGAACTGAGCAAGGAAACAAGTTAAAAAGGAAGCCTGGAGCAAGGGTGCAGATAAGCTCTAGGCCCCCCCAGGCAAAGTGAAATCTGTGCCCACCTCTGTATGAGTGTATATTGTAACATAACAAGGTAAGACCATACCTTTCACCTTTCTAAACTGGGAGCCTACGGCAAACTGCCCTGCTCACCCCACAGTCTCCCTCAGGTGGCCTTGGTATTGAATCAGAATAAAAGACAGACTATATATGTGGATGCAAAAAATATTGTTCTCTACTTTACCTAAGGCTGAAGAAGGTGTAGCAGACTAACACAGAAAAATATTCTGTAACTGAGAATCTTTTAAACTGAAGAACAAAAAGATGAAGGCAAGATTGCCTCTAAAGCCATTAAAAAAGGGAAAGTGCTTACAGGTGAGAGGTTTTTCAAAGCCTTTGAGTACAGGAGTCATGCTTACTTTTAATATTTTCAAATGTTAAAACTAACTTGAAATGCAGAGAAACAAGCTATTGTTATTTCATTGCTCAGGGAACTAATATGCTTTGTACTGGAAATTAAGATGCTAAACTTTCATTGCATCTATACAGTCACTGGAGACTCCCAGAAGCTCCCAGCTGGGAATACCGGGGTATTCTGCTGACCATGAGCATTTGAGTAATTCTTTGCAGTAGCATATCATAATCTGGGAATTCTTGGAACAAATATTAATTGTTGTGCCCACATCTCCTGCATCTGCGCCACTCCAGTTGCACAAAACCACTGAAAACCCACAGATCGTTCAGATGAGGCTTCCATTGCTGTGTAAAAATTCCTAAATCAAACACATATCTTTGCATCATCAATTCTAACTCAATGCTATAGGGCAACCATAGGAAAAAGCAAATGCAATTGCATTCCAACAATTCCCATCTTTAGCTAAACAGGCAGCTGCTTCTATTCCCTTGATCACTACAAAGTAGCTATAAAGAGTGCAGGCCTCAGCTGAAAAAGAATTTTTTTTAAAAGAAAATAAGGGAAAAAAAGAAAAAAGGAAAAAGAGAAAGGAAAAAAAGAGCAGCAGCAGCTACCATTCCCATTTTCTCTTAGAAAGATGTTCTATTTATACCTTTGCCACAGCTGACAAATAAGCACAGAGATTATAGAATTTGATTAATACAACATGCAAAAGAATCTAATCTATTTTCATTTTCTTAAAAGGTATATTGCAAATTATTTTTTTTTGGCAGTACAGTGCTTAATGCATAGCATACTTGCTTTTACTTCAAAACGTAAGATAACATAGTTAATGTAATAATTTCAGCCCAAACAGACAGACAGTAAAATATAAATTATCGTTGAGACTCTCCCTACAGACACCCACAGATAAGTATCATAGAATTATTAATAAAAAATGAGATAATATATGAAGAAGAAGAAGCAAATTCTGTTTTGATTATTGACAGTTGTTTATACATGTGCTTTTGCTACACTGTTTCATAAGACAAAATCATACTTTGTTTAGTCTTAGGGCTAGGAGTAATACAAAATAATGTTCAAAACTTTAAAATGTTGTTTCTTATTATCCCACAGAAAAAAAACTATGGTAGTTTAAAGAAATTAATGAATTATAATAAACCAGGATATCCAGGATAAGATACAGCTATTTAACAGAAAGTGATATTTATAATTAGTTTAGGGCTTAACTGGAACTAATTACAAAAGTAAATAGATGAAAATAATATTCCTCTTAGTTATTATATACCAGAATTCCTGGATTCCAGGATGAAAAATTACTAGGATATGTAGACTGAAGGAGAAGTGTAGATAACACAAAAATGAGAGTGATGCCACTGAGGGAAAATATGTAACTTACATAACACAAAAAATAGTATAAGAAGGAAAAACTTTTGTATCTCTATAGTCTCTGCAAAACCTGGAATGTAACAGTCTCCGCAAATTTACATACCCATTTGACACCCCACGTTCCAGAAATCTTGAGGATTGTAATTTGAAGAGTTCATTCTTGTTCCTTTAGGGTAGATTCTTGTGATGAATCTTGAAGTATGTGAAACAAACTGTCTAGCTGAAAAGCAAAATTATAAAACCTTGG
Organism: Cariama cristata; assembly: GCF_000690535.1. NCBI lineage: Eukaryota > Metazoa > Chordata > Aves > Cariamiformes > Cariamidae > Cariama > Cariama cristata. Next base: position 98,219 of record NW_009636193.1, read on the forward strand.
TAAGAAAAACTTTATTAATAAGAGATCCTATTTAAATAAATAATAATAAAAATATATTAATCTGATCCAGCAATATTTTTTTTTTGTACACTGGTAATATCATATCAATGTATTTCTATTTTAGGACATTATTATGCAAGTTAATGTTAGTATATGGGCCACTCTGAGATATAGCTAAAATCCTATTTTAAAACCTCAATATT
>NW_009636193.1:98467-108810 GCF_000690535.1 Cariama cristata
AGACTTTTGTTAAAGGTTTAATAAGCAAGAATCATTCCTTCATGGAAATATTCTATTTCTTCACCTCTTTGTTAGGTAAATATATGATTTTTACACTAAAGCCCACTGTGTTCTCATGGAAAACTAAAAGACACAAACCAGGAAATTGATCAAAAAGCCTTCTAAAAATCATCCCAAGATGACCTTAGCTTGATTACTGTTCTGAGGTTTAAATAAAATGACTGACTAATCTCAAGACCAGTGAACAGTGCATTTATAAAAGGCACGTAATTGGTTCTTTTATAATCTTCAGAAGATGTTAATTATTCAAGTCAGTTGATTTTCTGCCTCCCAGCAGCGTTCCCTCCCACAAAGACATAAAATACAGAGATGTGGAAAACTTCAGATGACTTTACACTATGCCTGTTTAGTAATTAAATAGAAAGCTTTACATTTCCAGGGTCATCACTCTGATCCTTTCCACCCTCCCCTCGCACCTCCTTTTCTTTTTTTTTTTATTTTTTTTTTTTTAATAGAATTACTTTTATGTACATTAGATCGCTAGAGGGACCAGAGAGGACTCTGACTATGGACAGCTGGCAAAAACTGGCTTGTTTTGATACTGTTCAGCACCATTCACCTAACCAACCACTGAATCATCTCCACAAAGTGATGGATGGCAGCTGGGCTGGCCCTGAATAAATGGACCTGTGGCAGACCCTTTTCCCATGGTCAGTGATCTCTGTTCTTAACACTTCCTTAAGGCTATTGGCAGACAGCTGGAGTTAAAAGAGGAGAGGCTGCACTGTATTGGCTGCACCAAATGGAGATGCTCCAACACAGCATGAGTTTTGAATAATCCAACTTGGCTGGTATGAAAGATCTGACCCAATGGAGCAAACTGCTTGCTGTGGGGTGTACTCATTGCGTCAGTCTGGATTCTCCTATCTGCAGTTATCATCAAAGTCAGGGGTACTGCATGCCCAACTCCAGTGAGTACTACCGACCATACATGGAGGGGTGTGTGTGAAATCTATTCCACACATTTTCGAGTATTGACTGTGAATTCTAAATTATTTGATGCAGAAAACTATGAATCAAAAAGTATTCATACATTTTTTATACTATATTCGTTCTTATAAAACTACATTAAACTAAAACAAATCTGAATTTCAAATTTCCTCACAAAACCAACTGAAAAATGTAGTGCAAATGACAAGATATTTCTAAAGCAATGTTGTAAAAACATCCAATTAAAATTGGACAGTATGTGTTTCATAAAATCTTAACCCTTCCAATGCATAAGCAGTGAACCATAGCAACATTGTAACTTTTATCTGATTAAAGCAAAATAAAATTACCTGAATGTTTTACAAATTTTCGTGCTCGAACTTCTCCAATTGAATTATTTTCATAGCACTTCTGATTAGCTAGGGAATGTTCAAAGCTCACAAACTTCTCCGATTTGGTATAAATCACAAGGTCTGACAATGCAATGGAAACTTTTGTCTTCTTTACCTAATAATCATAATACAAAATAATGAAAGAATAAAAAAATTGCAATGATACATATTTTGTTATTAACAATTCAAAAGAAACTATCATTTCGGATGCATAAAGCTTGGGAAAATATGTCACTATTAATGAATATTTGAGCCTAAGATATTACTTTTGATAGTGAGAGTTGATCCAGTCAGACACAACTATGGTTATTGTCTCTATGTTCATCATAACAATGGTAGGGTGAACGGAGAGATGCTTCCAATGCTTTCTAGTACATGTTCTGTTGGAAAGTTTTATCATTTCCTTGCTTCTGAGACTGTTATGTAAATTAACACCATTTTTCATGGCTCTTAACATTACTCATTTAAAATATATATCCAACTTTATATTCCTAAATACATAAAGTACTAGAAAAGGTACACTGGTAGGAAGCACTTGGAGGAAAAAAAAAAGAGCAGGAGAATCTATACATCAATAGCACAAACTCAACTACAAAATGTAGAATAACAGGAGACTATTTTACCATGTCAAGCAAATCAATCATAGGTATATTCCTCCAAGCATTGCTCTGAAGTTAGGAAAACTCTGTTGTTCTCAATTAAGATGGAAAGTTCCTTGGCCAAAACCTTTGTTTAGTCCTGCTCCATTACCAAAGCAAGCAAAAGCAAAGGCTGCTGTAGACTGAAGTGACTGAAATTTTACCAGGGTCTCATCTCTTAAACCGAGGTACTATGTGACCTCTTCATTTTACTTAGCATGAACTTGTGAGCTAATCAGTGGGAGTCACCAGCAAACAGCTGATGATGCTAATCATGTTCACATTCCATTAAAGCTTTTGAAAGCAAATTCTCATCTGACAAAGTAATAGAGATTGTTGGCTCGTGGCTTTTAAACTACATAGAGTTCAAGTGCATTAATTATTCTGGGGTTATGTCCCATAAGGAGCAATAGGAGTCTGCTGTCACAGAACTCCTGAATGATACAAGTCTTTGGATGTGGAAGGCAGTGACAGTCAGAGCCAACTCCAGAAACCATTTTCTCTTCTGCCTGTGAAACATGACTAGACTTCTTTTATTGCTACTGTTGATCAAGATGTACATGGTATATGTTCTGGTTTGTAACATGATGTTACAAATATATGGGAGCCTATTATCTGGAAATTTAGCCTTCCCTGTTCAAAGAGGACTCCATCCTTCCTCAGAATTTTTCCTTACTATCTCTCTATATCAGATGGAAAAAGAAAGAAGCAAAGGTCTTGACCTTCAAATCACTTAGAGAAAAGAGACACAGAGGAAGAAACACTGCAGGTCAGCAAAAACACTGAGGCCTCAGGAGTATTGCTAGTTTACCTGCATTCAGATAATCAGAGAATGATGTGCAAAAGCGACTGGGTACTGGGTGTTTCCTACCTGCCTAAAAAACTTGAACAAAGCAGCCTGAACTGTGATGGAGCAACAGATTTCCACGGCAGAGTATTACTACTTGCTTAAAAAAAAGGTTACATCTAATTTTTACAGTCTCTTTCAGAAATAGTATTTAATATGAAGTCTCTATATGATAAATGTAGAAATACTCTTTCTTTTGTAAGTGCTTAAAAACGTTTTAGAGCAACCAGAACTCTACACCTAATTTCATGTACAAATCCAGAACAGAAGAAAATACAGGAATGGGAATTCTTCAAAATCTCCAAGATAGACTTGTGGACTGTGGGAAGAAATAGTTATCTCTGTCCTTCATCATCAGGAACTGCTATGAGTGTTCCCCATGCATAGCTCCAGGAGGGTTTTCAGACCAACAAAGCAGTTGTATATTGTTCTAAGTAATTTTAAAGCCTACCTTTCAAATTTAGTCTCTATTTGAAGATAATATATTCCTTCTTTTTTGAAAAAAGCTGGCATACATCTATGTGTTTTCAAAGTTCAATTGAGACAAAAGTTACCTTTGCCTTTTTTCGAGGTGGGGTTGAAAGTCTACGTTCACTTTTTCTTTTTAAACGAGGGCTCTTTGGGTGAAGAGGGGTTTTTTCATCAAGCTCATCTTCATCGGTCATATTTTCAAATTCAGAAAGCTCCCCTGTCTCACCATGTCTGTCGTGATCTCTCCTGAGCATACTTTCCTCAATTGTTCCAACTTTTTTATTTTTTACCAGAATTTTGAATTTTAATGCCTGTAGAAAAGAGGTTAAACAGTAGTAAATAGAATTAGGTATGGATTAATTGTAGGTTTTCATATTTAGGTATTGTTTAACGCATGTTCAAAGCTCTTCATTAAGTATAATGAAGTGAGGTAACACAATGAAGTCAAAATAGATACCAGCGAGGTGGAAGTCAAAAACAAGTAAAACAAACAGAATCTGGGGGTCAAAGTACACAACAGAATGTCAATATCTAACCCTGTGACAGGAAAAAAGGCTCTCCACCACACAGATACACAGATGCTGAAATTGTGAGCAAGATTAAGGTAGGAAGTTAAATAGGTGTCAGAGGTGATGGCCGGGTGAGACATAGGAGGTATATTTTTTCACTATGCATGAATTAAATTTTATATATAGACTTCCAGGCATGTATCTGATATTAATTTGAAATTGGTTTTAGCTATCATTGTGGCTGCTGGAAATTTGTTACCCTATTTGATTAGTGCATTTGTGCACATCTGTCTAGTGTACCAAATTAAAACTTTTGTTGTTATGTCATTATACAGTGGATTCTCATGCTGATCTCACCTAGCCAGAGGAATTAACAGAGGTTGGTAATCTGTTGCCTAAACAGTTTCTCTATTTTTAAATGGTCATGTTTCAACTTCTATAATACAGAATGTAGGAAAAAAAAATCATTAAATGCTATCATTTCCAATAAGACTTTTATCTATGGATCTGAATCCTATGAGTATAAATTTCACTTAAATTTAAGAAATATTATTAAATATTCATAGTAAATCAGCTATTATGTGGCAGACATTGATCTCTACCTCTGTACACAGGAACTGCCAGTGAGTAACAGAACTGACTTAGGTTCTTGAGTAAAGTGATGCACAAAAACATTCCTTAAATTTCATATACACTAGTGAAAAGGAAGGCTGTACTACTGGGAAGGTTACAGAAACAAGGAATGAATGTTTACATTTTAAATATAAGATAACTGGAAAACTGTATTTTAAGGTACCCATTAAGTAAATATGAAAAGCATGAATGATAGAAACATACATAAAGCCAAAGCTTTATAATAGAAACTAGAGCCGCAGGCAAAGAAATAGACATTCCATTTATTTACATTGCAATCTCCATTGTCAATAATCCCCTTATCACTTTAGATCTTGTATTAGTAGTTTGTCAGTGTGCCAGTAGAATGACATATCCTGTGCTTAATATCTATCAATGCCATGCTAGTGTAAGATTTGATTAGTGTCTCTGCATTGGTGACTCAGAATAAGGATGCCCTTTCAGATTTCCTTCATTTCTTATTGATGCACTCATTTTTTTCTGTTACACTTTTAGAAGAATTTTAATATAAGTAATGATTCTCATATTTTTTAAAGTTCTGAAATTTCCTTTGAATCTTCATATTTCCCAATATTTAAAAGCAATTCTACTCACTTTTGGTCTTGTATTTTGTTATTCATAGTTAAGATTTAATTCTCTAAATTAAAAAAAAAGACCTGGTATACCAAGGAAGGAAAACCTTACTATGGATATATTTCTGCCTCCTATATATAAACTTGCTTTAAGTAGAAAAAGACCATGGTCTGTGTCATCATATAAAAACAGGCCATGATGTTTTAAGTCAAATAGTTTCTAAAATTCTGTTTACAAACTGTTAGGAAACATGTAAATACCCTGAGGTAGGACAAACTTTTTTTTTTCTATAAAGATCATATTTTAAAATCACAAGTCTCTCTTTAAAAAAAGTTACAGAAAATACTCTAGAAAGAAGAAATTTTGCTATTTTTTGACCAGAAGCAAATTCCAATAATAGTTAATCCAAAACACTAAAAATGAGCCATGAACTGAAAAAAAAGACATACCATCGATTTTAAGTCTGAGCTTCAAATAGATCTTTAAAAAATCTTATAACAAATGTGTGGTTACAAAAACAGTGACTATGTGAAATTAGAGTTCTTTAACTGGTAATCAACAATGCTAAACACATGGTATCTTTTTGTGCAAATGTCTAAATCTTTTAAGCAGATAATGAGCTGAAAGTCTCAACACTCACTATAATTTCTCTTTTCTAGTTTAAATAGAAAGTACAAAATATTTAAAAATTACAAGTTTACTATGTACTTATACACAAACTGTAAACATACTAAAGAATTAAAATATGTAAAACTTAATAGATCTTCCCTGGAGCATAATGAGACTTCAAGGCTGGCATAAATAAAAGCCTCCAAGTACAATCAATTGGAACAAATATTTAAATAATTAAATGAACAAAACTTAGTTCTTGTACTAAACAGGCATTCTGGTTAATGTGATGTACAACACAAATCAGAACAGCTGAAGTAACACAAGACTCTAAGACAACATCACAAGCACTTTGGAATGGATCAGGCAAACCCACCTACTGACCACTGCAATCAACATAAAAAGGGGCAAAATTCAGTCCTCAGAAATGTAGAGAACAGCCCTGGATTTGGGTCATGAGTATTAAAAAGAGAAGAATAGCTTCCGCTATTTAAATTCAGCATGTTCTCTTTTCTCTCCTGACCAGCTGTAGGTGCTTAGTAAGAGGAATATATAACACAATAGCGAGACAAGTAGAGCAGGTCTGGTGATGGTAGGCAAGTTCGGGAAGCACGATAGTGACTGCCAGACAGGTCATGAGGCAGGTCCAAGGTCAAACCAGGAAGCCATATCGTATAAGTACAGAGTGGCTGAGTTTGAAAGGGACTCCTGGAGACCATCTAGTCCACCCTCCTTGTTCAAAGTAGGGTCAATAAGAGTTAGGGCTGTGTCCAGTCAGGTTTTGAAAATCTCCAAGATGGAGACTCCATAATCTCTCCAGGAAACCTGCTCCAGTGCCTGACCCCTCACAGTAAAAATTCCTTTTCTCATGTTTAAATGGAATTTCTTATATTTCAGTTTGTTCCCACTGCCTCTAGCCATTTCACTGAGAAAAGTCTTGACCCATCTTCCTTTTCCCAATGAAGCCCAAGATAATGTTAACCTTCTTTGCTGCAAGGTTACGGTCAACTTTTTCACCAGGACCCCCAGGTTCTTTTCTGCAAAGCTGCTTTCCAGACAGTCATCTCCCAGCCTGTACTGGTGCATGAGGCTATTGCTCCCCAGGTGCAGAACTGTCAGCGAGGCAAAGCCAGCAACAGCAAATTGCAAGAACAGGCACTACATATTCACAGTGCAGCTCAGGCAAGGACAAGAACCTGAGCTAAAATGCAGCTCCCAAGTCAAAGTATAAGAGTGCATAGGTGGAGGCTCCAAATGAGGGCTCTTGCTCACAATTTAGCTGTTTTCCTGTAAGCCTGCTCCAAGGCTAAACATCTGTGCTATATCAGAGATGATGTTGTACCTAGGAAACTATATCTCTGGTGAGTGGGTTGGAAGGGAATCCAAAGGATGATTACAGAGAAAGATGGTTATAGGTTGGTGAGGATAATTAGTCTGGTGTACTCAGGGCCCTCATGCACAGATTCCCTACCACATTTCAACATTCCAAGAAGACACCTTGCCAAAAGAAGGATCTGATTTTTATACACTAAATAAACAATCAGCCTAAGACATACCCAATTGATGTTACAAAGTATGGCAGTGTTTTAATTTTAATTACCTTATGAAGTTGCCTTACAATATGGGGAAGTTATTAACAACAGGTGACTGTCACACCTTCAATACATTGCTGGGGAAACCATGTTCCCTCAAAAGACTGTAAAGACAATGCCCAGAAACAGTGTAGGAATCAGATGAGACTTCTGTGAGTTGTCACTAGAACCTAGAGAATCCAGAAATTTTATTATAAACAATACTGATTTTCTTATTTTTGATGTTATCACCAAGGCATGCTACATTTTTAGCATCTTTCTTCTCATTTTTGTGAAGAATAGATGCCATAGACACATTGAAAGGCAAAACAGTGTACTGGAAATGTTTTTGACTTGCTAAGAAGCAAAGATATTTCTGATGCAAAGACTTGGTCAAGACATTTGCGTATTTCACTTGTAGGTCAAAAAAAAAAAAAAGAATTAACCTTGTCACTGAAGTAACAGAATTAGATATGCTAAAGCAGTCTTGATGTTGAATTTCTGAGTCAAAAGCTTCATTTCCTACTTTTTCAATAACAAGAAAATAAGACTATAAAACCCCATAAAGATACAGGAGAGGAAAATTTGGAGATGGTTAGACTAAAAATTGAATCATATAGCCACAGGTTAATCAGACTATTACCCTTTTGTCAGATGTTACAGACAGTCGGTAAGAATCTATTTGTCAGAGATTATAGACAGCCAGGTACAACCAAGTTTTGAAAGTTTCTCAGTGAGATAGGTCTTTACAGAGAAATGAAGAAAGTCCAGTAGCAGCATGAATCTCTTAGTCACACACTCAAATGTTATACCTAGATGTTTAGGACTGTGTTACTTGGTTCATCCAGGCTGGTGCATTCTGGGAAAACAGTAACTGCGTATGGAAAATTCCTTTGTATACTGAGTAGATACAGGTGAAGAAAAAGGTGAAGGAAGACTCCTGCCTATGGGGTTAGTTGGTTTTCCCCCTAATAGTAGGATTTTAAATGCCCAGATAGTGTAAAGTTGTACTGGAGACCTTCTATGAATCTTTCTCAAGGAGATTATTAAATAGGTCCTTTTATTTAGATATCATGGCTTTAATAACTATGGGGAAATCTTGGCCATCATGGCCAGAAGTGCTTCAGAACCACCACAGCATGGTAATTCATCTTGCAGCTGTGTGGTAAATGTTAAAGATGACTTGTAAAATAACAGTATTTGCCACTTCACTTTCAGTTAACAATGCATCAATATCTCTTTTCAATTTTGTGACAGGAAACCTGAAAATAATGAAAAATTCCTAAGTAGTTCACATATATCATGCCAGCAGTGTAAGGTAGTTTGATGTACTATAATGCAGAATAATTGAGGAATAAACCTTCATCAAAAGCATCAATGTGTTTACATTCTTTTCGTGTGTTACATTAGAGGCTTACTTGTTTCTTTCAGAAGCTGTCAAACCCATTAGAGAGAAAGAAATCAGCAGGGTAAGTAAAAATTGATCTCACTTCTAGGATTCTAATATTTTCTAGTATTTTCTAAGTTCATCTGCAAATTGCTGCACAAGACACCACATTCTATCACTTTATACCAGCACGATCCAAGAGTGCTCGTGCAATTGGCAGGGATCTCTGGTGCCAGTCAGTGATGTCAGATATAATTTAGTGTGGGAGCAGACTCAAAGAACCTGATATTCCAGCAAATATTAAAGGAAGTTCATGAAGTCTCTTTAGAAGCACCACAATGGCCACAGCTGCGAGGAGAGGATTCTAATGGGTCTGTTGATTTGGGTGACAAAAAAATGGGAAGAAGGTAAGAACACAGATACGATAGAAGAGATTGGTGAAGCTCAAGGATGGCCTCAGTTTATCTCATTGGATAAAGGGTGTGTGAAAGAAACAGTGTAAAACCTCCTCTTTACTCCACATGTAAAAGAAGAATTGTCTGTTGAGACGCTACAGAACACAGTAATATTTCAGAGAATTAACAGTACTAGCACAGGCAGCTGCAGTGTGAATATATGACCGAGGCCAAAGAATTAAAAAACCTCTGTTCCTGAAATTTTCTGAGTTTTCTGTTTCAGGGCAAGCAGGTGTTGAGAAAAAGCAGAGAAAAATAGCTTTCAGTGACCATCCAATTTTCTTTTCTGGACCTCCTTGTGATTTTCGCTTAAATTTACAGTGGTAGGAGACATTATGCATGAGATATGGTCCAAGGAAGCACCTAAGAATGGCTTTCCTCTGCATTTTAATCCTTCTTCCAGACACACACAACCATCTCAGCTGACAAAGGTGTACCTCAAAACCTACTTAGAAAAGGAAGTAGGATATTGATCAGACAACAGAGAAGAAAATTTCCATGGAGATTTCCAAATCTCCAAAATCTAAATAAGAACCTGTAATTAGCAAATGTTTCTATGAAGTGTTTGGAGAAATTATATGCTACTACACTTCATGTACAGACATGGGCACCATTTGATTCAGATCTTGAAGAACATTGAGAAGTCAGTATTAAAAGGAAGTTTTGTCTGAGCTGCATGTACCCCTTCATAGGAGGAGCAAAACTAGGAACAACAGTAGCTATCAGATAAGGAGGATTCCCCACTTAAGAAACATAATGTTTCAGTCTCATGTGACAGGTAGAAGCTTGGTGTTGAAGGTCCTCACCAAAGTAATCTGAGAGAAAAGGGAAGAAGGCTGAACTGGTTAGTCCATAGCCAAATCTTTAAGGGATCCTACAAGCAGGTTGTTAAAAAAAGCCTAGCTAAGAAGGCAATAGCACAAGTCATGAACACAAGAGGTGACAATTGAGTGATCAATAACTTCTTGTGATGCAGACAATCAGAGCACTTCAGGGACAGAAGTATACCCATTGCATTTATAGGTATGAGGCACATGCAGCAGTAAAGAGGTTTGTGCTGTGTCCCTAGGGATATTATTAGATTGGAACATTCTCTAACAGAACATACTATAAAAAATGTCTCTGTGGTTATTGTTACTTTCAAAGAAGACTCTCTACCCTTACAATCTCTCCCATCTTCCTTGCTAAGATCCAATCAGAAGGGAAGAGGGTGGAGCTCAGCTCAAGATCGGTGAAGATGACAAAGGAAGGTAAACAAGTTTGTAGGG
>NW_009636193.1:108841-143393 GCF_000690535.1 Cariama cristata
GGTAAAGCACTGTAACTCTAATCCAAATATCTTAGTGTTGGTGTTGTTCAGCCAGGAGAAGAGAAGGCTCTGGGGAGACCTTAGATCAGCTTTCCAGTACCTAAAGGGGTCCTACAAGAAAGCTGGGGAGGGACTTTTTACAAAGGCGTGTCGTGATAGCACAAGGGGCAATGGCTTTAAACTGGAAGAGGGAAGATTTAGATTAGTAACAAGGAAGAAATTCTTCACCGTGAGGGTGGTGAAGCACTGGAACAGGTTGCCCAGAGAAGTTGTGGATGCCCCATCCCTGGAAGTGTTCAAGGCCAGGTTGGATGGGGCTTTGAGCAACCTGGTCTAGTGGGAGATGTCCCTGCCCATTGCAAGGGGATTGGAACTAGATGGTTTTTAAGGTCCCTTCCAACCAAACCATTCTATGATTCTATCTATATACACACACATAGTAAATTGACTTGAAGTACATTCACCTTAATACTGAGTTACTTTAGTGTGACGTTCATATTCATTTATAATCAAGATAAGTAAATATTTTAGCATATAAGCAATTTACCACCTATTTTAATTTTGCTTTAATGTAAGACAGTGTAACAGTCTAAAAAAGAAGCAACACTGAAGAAAACATCATTTTAAATTAATACTTAGAACATACTTTAAAAGCATATCCAATAAAACATGCTAAGGAAAAAGCTAATAAACTAGGAGAAAGGAAAGTATATTGGCCACAGAACATGCTGAACAGAACTCTAGAAAGAAAACTTAAGATTTGTTAGTAGACTAAATTAGAGTGTACAATGATTTCTTTTAAAAAATGTTGCTTTTTGCTATCATTTCTATTTCTTTTTTTATTTCAATATTCAATGAAAGATACAGGTTCACATATAAATACAGATGAGTTACACAGGAAAGTTTCAAAAGAGGAAACTAATTTCAAAGCTTTCTTTTTGTTACATATGAATATGATAGAGAGATACAGTTTTCTGATACAACTTTTGCTAGTAGAAGTACTCATGTAGGCAGGTAAACCACTTCCCTCGAGTGCATTATACGAGTTATCAGGCTATTGGTCATATCAGCCCCTATGCAAGTGTATTTACTGTGTTTGAGCCATGCCATTCAACACATCATTCTGTTGAACCAATCTTATATCTGAGCAATTGCAATGAACTTTAATCATCCTGACACTATATTTTGTTAGACTTCTACTAGAAATCAGAAGACTGTCATGTTTAAAGAACAATGCCTTTATTCTGTTACTGGTGTTAACATTTCTGATAGAATTTTCTTCCTGGGATGGCTTTACCAGTTGGGTTCCTATAGAATAATACCAGATGCGACAGCTTTTTCCCTATTACTGCTAGTGCTCCACTTGAAAAAAAGGGGGAACAGTAATTGATATAGGTAAAAACTAATTTTTTTTTTTTTTTTTTTTTTTACACTAACTGAGAATCCTTCTCACAAACAGTATTTTAAATTCATCATTTACGGTTCTATAACACTTCTTTTGCATTGCTTAAGTAAAGCAGGCTTAATACTAATTTCAGCATCTGGCTCACTCAAATGATAATGAATTTACAGAGGCCTTGAACATGTACAAGGTCGCAAGCTCTAAGGATATGATGCTACTAAACTCCTTTTGAACATGGACCAGATGTGGTTCTTCAAAAAGATGCCAACCAAAAATCAAGCTTACTACTCTATTTGCAAATTTAGTCATAACTACATATTTCCATTGCAAAATAAAATCTTAATGATTTTTCTTACATGCTTGATCAGAGCAGCTAAGAGAAATGCAGATGACCCTAATCCTTGTTCATTCTCAATGTAACGATTTATTAAATTCAGACTTCTGTAAATCAGCTGAGGACACTGGTATTATTTAGGTAACTCTTACGTCTTACATAGACGAGGAATCCATCTCACATAACTTTAAAGATTGAAAGTTCAACAGAATGAATCTCACCTGAACAGTATACATTTAAGTGAGAAATAAGAATGGAACCCAGCAATGTTTTTCCAGGTAAAATTTCTACAGAGCTGACTTATGAAAACTCTAAGCTATGGAAATATGAAGTGTGAATTCCCTATAACAAACTAAACATATGTTAAGGGACATATCTCATAGAAGGTAGTATTTTTAAGTATGTGAGTCAGTGACTCCATCATTCAGATGCGTTACACTAATTTTGTGTTTACTACAGAGGACATATGAGCCTTGGACATGTATTAGACTGAATGCAGCTATGCATTGAGAAGCTTTAAAACAAACCCTCATGTTTAATACAATCTATATTTTTTCTAATTTACAGAACAGTTTTCAAGGTTGCAAAGTGATATTGGACAGTGTGATATAAAAAATATAATGCTATAATCTAAAAAATACTTTGGCTTACCGAGAAATTTATTGAGATGTATTAAATATATTTACGACAACATTGCTATGAAAATGTAACAGTATAGTAATACTTTAGCATGTCCTTTGGACATACCACTTCAAAATTTTTTTTCCATAACAAATGTTTTATAAAAATATATCTCTTTATGTGTTCTTTCCTTATGACAGCCTTGCCTCCCCACATTTTTATTTATATTGTTCCTTTTTCAGTTACTGTAAAAAAAAGGTATAAAATACATATCACTGATAACAGTGACAAGCCTAAATAACTATTTTGTATGTACGCATGTATTTGTGTTACAAGAGATTAAAAAAATCTTTTGTCCTTGAAAGAAAATTATGTGCAAGGACTGGAACAATGGGAATTTATTTGTTTTAGTTTGCAGTAAAATTTTCAACACCCATCTAATTGCCTTTTGTGTCTTCATATCCCAGTGATCTCAAGCCACCAGCTGAGAAACACTGCCTTAGGGAGAAACACACTGACAAAGAGAATGATTTTGCAGTAACAGAACTCGATGAAATAGTTCCATCAACATTGTTATTGACAAAAAAAATGCAGATTCAGGTTTCCATTTCAGTAACATGTTTAAATTTCAGGAAATTCTTTCAGTCTAAGGAACAAAAAATAAATTCACAGAAAACAGATACACTAACTTGTTTAAAATGAAGATTTTTCGATTTTGTTTCAAAGCGTGTTTAAAAAATTATACTTTGTTTCCTCTTTTAAAACTAAAACACTGGAAGAGTCATTTCAGAGAAAAGGAAAAGAAGAGAGGAGAGGAAGAAATTGTTCAGTTTAACTTCAAAATGTTGACTTTACAGGTGAACAGAAACTTTGAAGATGTTCATTATAACACAATGTTTCAATAACTTGAAATTTCCAAAATTAAATTAATCAGGTGTTTGCATAGCTCTCAGACTCAGACTTCAGATTCACTAGTACTTCTACAGTCTTGGTCAAGTCATTCCTTTTGTATAAATCTACCCTCTTCAAAGGCAAATGCTCTTTTCTGTGTCTACCAAGTCTCCTACATAGGACTACTGTAGATGAACCACACTATGATAACTTAATTCATATTAAGTAATAGTTTACTTTTTAAAAAAATCTGTATAATTTCAGTGTCGCTACTCAGTTTTTGATATGCAGGTTCATTCAGTGTTAGTAAGTATGGTTCAAAATAACAAGACACAGTACTACAGTTGCCATGTTTCCATATAAAATAAACTGCAACCCACAAACTTTACCTAACTGTATTTGTATATAAAATAAAATTTTCAATGCATCCAAAGCACCAGAACTTGGTTTGATCTAAACTGCAAGCTCTAAGGCTTTGCAAAATAGTTAGTATGTTTGCTTTTAACAAATATATGCTTCAGCATTGTACTGAAAACAATTTTCCTTTCAACAAAAACATCCATACCAATCCACATGATTAATTTTTGCTTTTTCTGTTTTCTTTATCATTTCATCTGAGTTTTGTGTTAATTATTTTTTGTTACTATCTGAAGTCTATTTCAGACACCAGATGAGCAGCTTCATAAATTCAGTTTCAGAAGATAAAAAAAAAAAAAAAATAAAATGAGATTTTTTTTTCCCTGTCTTTCAGAGAAAAATGCAATGTTATTACCTCAGGAGAAGGTAGCTGAGTCACCACTGTATCACCAATTGTTGAAGAAAGAAGTTTGTCACCTAGAATAGTTTCTAAACACTCTGCCATTACATCCTGTTGCTTAGGGCTGCAGTGGTTTTCCAAAGACAGTACAACTGGATAGTCAGAAGCCTGCAAGTATAATTTAAAGGTTTTTGTTATTAATAAATCAGAAGAGGATTACTTAATTTCCCAAAATATCTAACAAAATTCCCCTTGGTAATCTGTATTTTATTTTATTTTCAAAACTTTCAGAATATAGGTTAATTGTGTTCATAACCTGACACAACTGAAGAACCAAAATCTACAGAAAAGAGAAAGTACAGTTGAAGAAGAAAAAAAGTATCCTCAGGAAGTTAAGGGAGGGTTAAAACAGGGCTAGACATATACAGAGTTGAAAAAAAACAACTAGGGAAATCAAATGAAGATCAGTTAAGAAGGACACAATACTTAAAGAAATCAGCTAATATCTGTCATTATCTTTGGAAAGTGCATATTAAAGTGTATTTGTCACATAATCCACAGAAAATCATTTATCAGAGGCATTTAACATACTAATTAATATTGGATATAAAGAAAGTAGAGAGAAAGAAAGTGTCAAATCAGCCAAAAATTAGGCTGATCCAAATGCACAGGACAGAGTACAACCTGGAAGCAAAAAGCAGAATTTCTCACAGAGTTAATGGCTCAGCTGATACACAGAGCTTCTGAAGAATGATGCATTGGCTACTGTGTGTCTGAAACAGCTCTCAACAAATGAACTTACAAAGAAAAAAAGAATTACAATGTCATCTGCCAAAAATGGAGGATAGAGTAAGACCTTCCAAACACACTAAAGCATAAAAAATAATTTAGGTTGATTTCAAAGGAGAGTTAAAACAGTCCGAATTCTAAAAACATCAGTGTTGACCATTTTGTTGCTTTTCAAAATTAAAGAAATCTTCATCTCTTCAGACCTAATGTCTGGTCTTTCTTCTGCACCTAAAGGTTATATCACAACTGCTCTGAAATTCTGTTGACTAACAGGGAATTATCACACTGGGTAGATGAATTTTTTATAAATAATGATTAAATTTTGTGAAAAATAATTTCAAAAAGGGGAAATAAGGAAAAAGAAAAATAGAAAACAAAAATTATTGCAATTTTCATGTACCTATAGGAAGAATTTGGAAGTTTTGACACAATTGTATACCTTTAAAGTGACATCTGACATATTTTAGTGATAGTTCCTTTAGTGGCTGGCATTCTATTTTAAAGAACAATGAAAAAACACTGACAAGGCAAACTGTAGCCCCCAGATTAGTGTGACACATTTATAACATTTCTTTGCTCTGTGGGGGAGTGTTTTCCATACAAAATTTCCTCCATTGTTTACACAGATTCATTATGAGAAGAAAGAATTGGTTTGGTTTGTTTTTAAAAGTTAAAATCAGATTCTAAAACACAATTGACAAAGTAAACCAGGATTAAATGCCTTTTGCTTCAATTTATGACAGATTTTAATTTATTACATTTCAAGTTGACAGTATCCTTAAAATCTGCTCTGAAATCATTGCCTTCACATGAACAAGCTATGCATATTTTTTATAATATAGAATCATAGAATAGTTTGGTTGGAAGCGACCTTAAAGATCACCTAGTTCCAACCCCCTTGCCATGGGCAGGGACACCTCCCACTAGACCAGGTTGCCCAAAGCCCCATCCAACCTGGCCTTGAACACTTCCAGGGATGGGGCATCCACAACTTCTCTGGGCAACCTGTTCCAGTGCCTCACCACCCCCACAATGAGTAGTTTCTTCCTTATATCTAATCTAAATCTAAACCTTGTCCTGTCACTGCATGAACTTGTCAAAAGTCCCTCCCCAGCTTTCTTGTAGGCCCCTTTAGGTACTGGCAGGCTGCTCTAAGGTCTCCCCAGAGCCTTCTCTTCTCCTGGCTGAACAACCCCAACACTCTCAGCCTGTCTTCACAGGAGAGGTGCTCTAGGCCTCTGATTATCTTCATGACCTCCTCTGGACTCACTCCAACAGGTCCACGTCCTTCTTGTGTTGTGGGCCCCAAAC
The DNA here is from genome assembly GCF_000690535.1 of Cariama cristata. NCBI lineage: Eukaryota > Metazoa > Chordata > Aves > Cariamiformes > Cariamidae > Cariama > Cariama cristata. The sequence continues at coordinate 114,947 of NW_009636193.1, forward strand.
CTTACTCATCATAGTACTCAAGTAAGACAGGTGAATCATAGGAAATTGAATAAAAATTAGAGAATAGCTCTAACAAGACAGGTCCATTTAGACTGTGTCAATAAATCTCATAAGTTGCCAGTAATATTGGTGACTACTAAAAACAAATACTCTGAATAAAATCTTTGATTGGGCAGGACGTAAGCTGTCAATTTTTAAGGGAAGTATCATTTTGTGTTCACCCTGGTTTTCCATCTTGCCCCTGAGCATTTGCTATTGATCACTAATTGAAGTGCACCTTAGCCTGGATAGACGTCTGGTACGAACCATTACCTATTGTGATTTTATCATTTTACTGTAACTTCTGCCTGTTAAATGAAGTTGGTATTATAGCTACATACAGTATGCTGTGTATTAGCAAAACCAGGAGTTATATCTAATGGGTTGTGAAGAACAGTGGAATAAAACCATATTTTTGTTCTCACTATCTTTTAAAATCAACCACTAATTAAATTTTATAGAGAGATCAGAACAGAAAAAATATAACTTTGCTTAATTCTGAGAAGGCTGTAAATTTACATGTATGAAAAAATCCATCTAAATGTATGATCATAGGTGTGTATATTCATACACATAACGCTGGCCTGAATAGATGAGTTATCTTAATAGTCATTCAGGACTTCATTTGAGCAGGAGTTTTGCCAGAAATCTATAAAAAAGTCTGAGACAGTGCCAAAAGCACTCCAGCTTTCGTTGTTTTGCCTGAGATAGGCAGAAGGGACACCGCCGTAATGAGTCATCTGACAAAAAGACAGCACTAGATGGTAACCTTGATCAGGCCTTGAATTCAAAATAGAGAGAGGAAATGTAAAACAGAGTAAGTCTCAAACTCGGCTATAATCTAAAAGTTTTCTCTATTGCATAAATTCAAGCATAGGATATAAGATAGAATGATAGGAACAGAAGAACAAGTGAAGTAAAAAAAATTAAAAGATATAAAGGAGGAGTAAAACATCAGACTGATTCTGAAGTAGTTGTTCACTTTGTATTCAGTCTTTGCTTAAATGACCTCAGGTGAGAATTTCACCTAACAAGCTGAGTAAGATCTGCTTTCCTTGCACCAAGTTTGATCTATTACCCTTATCAGCAAAATATGTTTACCATTCCTTAAATAATATTTAAAATATATTTAAAAATATATTAAGAACACACAGAACAATTTTCCCATAATTTATTTAAACAATGCCCACTGTCACAAGCACTGTCTCTGCTTCATATTTTATTACCCTGGAGAATCTCTGACACCAACCATGTAGAGCTACCATCACATTTTAACCAACAAATATATATACATATATACATATACATACCACAAACGCATACTTGTTTATCACTTGAATCACAGAACGAAATGGAATTTTGCTTGTTAAAGTGTGACCATGATACACAACAGGTTCATTGTTTGAGCCATCCCAGCAGTCAATTTCCAGGCAACGACATCCTTTTAAGAGAGCACTTCAAAAGAACAAAAGAAAGCATTTTACAGTCAAAAGAAATATACCATACTTTCTTATACAAGCTGTATTTCTGATTACAAGCACATTGAATAATTACAAAAACCCCTACTTTTTCATCACAAAAAAAAGAAATCCTGTAGAATTATACAGATATGAGATGGAGCTATATTTTCTGTGTTTATCTTAGGCGTGTTAAGTAATAAACTTTATTATAGCATTAGGAGTAGGAAGGATTATCTGAATAACCTTTGTTAAGAGACTAAAAATGAAGGTCAAAGACTTAAATGAAAGAATTTTGGAATGATGGCAAATTGCTGCTTAAAATAGAAGAAGAAAAGTTTGAAAGTTTTTTATTACTATTCCAGGATTTGCTTACATGTTTGAGAATCATTATACTTAAAAACAACAGCATCACACTTACAGAATCACGTTGTGCTTGGTCTTTACATAATTTAGTTGTTCTCCCTCTACCTTATTTCTAAAAGGGAGCGCTAAAGTTTCTCAGACATCTTAAATTTACTCTGGTTTAATTTTTAATATGTTAATGGCACCCTTTAAAGGTCTTAGGTTTCTAATATTTGTCTTGTTACTAATTTAAACATTTCTTGTAGACTACATTACTTAATTACCAATGTGTCTTTTACATGCCGCCCTTTACATGCTAAAAATATCTCAGAGACACTTCTAGCTTATTTTAGCATTTTATATTTTCCTTACACAAATAGTAGACAAAGAAGAAGAGAGGAGGTTTTATACCCTCTTTGCAATTACTTTAAGCAATGTAGTATTAATGTCATATCATTTTAAATACTGTTAGGAATAAATTCACTAGTGTTTCTTGTGGTTGTATGCCATTGTAGAATACCTGAACTTTTTGATTTTGGTTATTCCATGGATAGATGATGGTTCCAACTGCTTTCACTTCACTAAAGTAGTAAAAAGTAATAGGAATGCTGGACACCTCTCTTCCAAATTCTTCATACTTTCTGTCCCCTCTCTGTATTGCCTTTACTGCATAACCCATTTTCAAATCATTTCCTCTAAATATGTCTTGGCAATAAGACATCCTGGTTTCCTTCTCCTCAAATTTTCTTCTTCCTCCTGGCTACTATAGTGCCCACATTTTTTTGTTGCTGTTTCTAAACTGACCCCATTGCAACACAGACTGATCACAGATATCCTTGACATACTCCACTGTACTGTGTCCTTATGTCCTGTATATTGATCAGATCAGAGTTTGCCCAGGAATTTTACATTTATTTCAGGGAGTTATTTACTTTTGCATGGCATGTTGAGATTAAAAACTGATTTGATCATATACTGTGCAGCATACTATAGATTTCATTTGCTGCGAGGTTGATTTTTTGAGATGTAAGTGAAAAAATAAATTGTTTCCAGACTAGGATCAGATGGTTTGGCAAATATATTGAAAAATGTACACACAAAATAAAATACTACCACATTTTCTACTTCTATCTGTGATGGTTTTGTTCCTTATTGCCAAGCAGGATTATATGTGACCTAGTATTCACTAAAAAGAAGACAAAGAATGTTTAAAATATTAGAAAACAATAACTAAATACCTGGTATATCCCCACAAATGACTGGGCCCTATTAGCTGGTCAGATATCAAGTAGGTGTTGTGAGAAGATGAAATAAAATAGTCACATAATGGTCGGTTCATATCTTGGTAGACAGTCCTGTGATCCCTTTTAAATATTGAACAGTCTTCTGAGCTTAGGTACCTTACAAATCCTTCAAATGACATATGCCTTCTTTTCCTCACTGAACAAAAAAGAGAAAACAAAAAAATTCTGGTGTGAAGCTGAACTGATGGTTATATCTGTGTACTTTCAATAACTTTTAATAGTCAACTCTGAACATTGCTAAAGGTTATACAGCGTAACACTTTCCTGCAATTTTAAAATTCATAACAAACATTATAAACACAAACATCAGATGTGTGCAATTCTGGAGCTGAATTGCTGTGGTTCAAAATTATGAGAGGAAATAAATATGTTCCAATATTTTTATTCTTCTATGGATACAAGTAAGAAGAGTTTGCAGCAGTCCTAATTAAATATAAAGGAAAATATTTGTTGTTTAGTTTTGGAAAGTAACATGCCGGTCAATGCACGAAGAGAATCTTCTTTTCTCTGTAGAAAGAACAGGAATTGTTCTCCAAAATGACAGTCAGAGACTTAAAATAATCTTGCAGAACTATGATTCCTAGCACCAAATATCTTCCTCAGTGGTGGAAAATTCCAGATAAATATTGATGAAATAATGTTTAAATTAGAGGTATTTGAAATAAAAATAGCATCTTAATAAAATAAATAACTGCCCACAAAGATGAATTGCAAAATCAAGCTTATTATATTACTGCATCTATAACAAAATGTGTGAATTTCCTCCATATCAGTGATAGTCATCCCATTTGTTTTGGTTTTAACTGATTTAATGACAAACAGATCCATTATACTGCCAACTGCTGCTCCAATGTCACGCTTCAAATGTAATAATTTTACAAATGATATAATCTCAGAATTCAGCTTTGCTTCAAAACATAACATAGTTTGAATCAGTCAGGGATTTTGTTCAGTTTTGGCTCTAAAATAACCTTATTATTGTCACTAGTGATAATTAAGCAGTAAATAATCCAAGATTACTTTCTGTTAATGATAACTTAGAGGTCAATCTATACAAGCTTTTGACGGAAAAAAACCCCACAACACCACAACCTTTCTGACCTGTTAATTCTCAATACCGCCAGAAGAATCATAATTTATAGGATAGAATTGCAATTATCCATCTTTAGTATGTGTACAGACTGGAAGTTTTCTATCTGAATGAGAATTTATGAAAATCATTCTGATGATAGTAACAGAAAGAAAATAATTATTTCTAAACTACACAGCTTTTTGAACTAGAAAACTTTGCAATGTTTTAAAATGCTAAATAGAAATAGAAAAAAGGATAAAGGCCCTCCAGACTGCATACATATATGCACTGTTGTCCTTAACCATATAAATGTTATTTCTATCAGAAGTCTATCGAAGCTATTCTTAAAGATTTCCATGGATGAAGAATCCACAGACATCCTAGTAATCTCATTTCAGCACCTAAGTAACCTTATTGTTAGAAAGTTTTCCACAATGTTACCCTGAAACTTCCTTGCTGTCCAAAATACTTGTTCTGTTTTGTACTATTCCTCTCCTTTTTTTCTCACAGTCTAATGCACATATGAAGACTGCTATTACACTTCCCCTCATTCCACTGTTTTCCAGAAGAAACAAATCCGATTAGTTCATCTTTCTGTTTAGGTTAGATTTTCTTAGACTTCTGATAATTTTCATCATTCTTCTACAACTCTTTCCATCTGTTGAACTTCCTTCTTGATGTTTCATGTCCTAAATGGAATGTAGTGCTGCTTCTTATTGAACTTCACTCTGCTTTTCTATATCACGTATTTGCCAAGATCACTTTGGCTTCTCATCTTGTTCCCTATTATACTTGAAGTTCTGGTGTCAAAAAATAATTTCTATTCCATCATCTAGCTTAGCAATGACATAACTGAAGTCTAGCTCCCAACACAATGCTCAGTGAAACTGTAGATTGATGTAGCCTTTCATTTTGACTCTAAGTCATTGATGACTAACTTCTCAGAATAATTTTCTAATGAGTTGCCTAAGTAACATGTAGTTATTTTGCCTGCTTCCTCGATTTGCTTTTTAGAATGCAAGACAGTGTTAAAAAGTATGATTTTTTTCTTCTATCCATCAGTGCTGTTACTCTCTGATAGAAGAAAACCAGATACTATTTCTTAATGGAATGTCCTGACAAACTGTTATTCATCCTTACTGTCTTAGAGATGATTACATAGTCATTATTTGTTCCGTTTTTTTCCTGGTAACTGACTGGTGCCTAGTTCCTTGGATGTTCCCTTTCTAAAACAGATATTACATTTGATCTTTCCCAGTCTTTCAATTCATCATCCATTCTCCACGTGTTTTCAAAGGTAACTTGTATTAGGCAAGCTTGTTACAGTCAATTTTCTAAGAACTCAGATTTGTTAACCTGTCTTCACTGATCTGATTAAGTCATTTAAGCATGTCCTACCCTGTGTTTTCTCCATATTTGTCACTGACATCTTACTCTGGTCTCATTAATAACATTAGCCACCTGATTGTACTTAGGTAGTGCATCAAGAATTTCCTTGGTCTTTCTTTTAACTAACATACTTGCAGAATGTCTCTGCTACCCTGATGACTCTTGACAGTTGGATCTTACTTAGTATCTTGACCTTTTTGATTTATCCACATGCACGTTACATTATTTTATACTTGTAGCAATAGGATTAAGTTTCTACTTTCTGAGTCTTTAAAAACCATGTTGAATATTTTTACATGTTACTCAAAACAGAATATATTTACATGTTGCTCAAAACAGAATACATTCATCCTGTATGCTTTATCTATAACAAATTACATGAATTGTAGACTGAATTCCTTTGAAGAGAAGGCTTTTCATCAACAGTATCTGGTTTTCATTTCTGATTATTTTTCATGCTCTCTATATTTCTCTGTGAAATTATAAGTTAGGCCAGTAACTTTTTTTAAATTTTTTTTATTTACTAACAATTCTTACTTTTTTTTTTTACATTTATCTTTTAAATTAGTGAAAAATACTGACTTTCCAAAGTTTTGCTTATTTTCTGAATTATTTTTGATGCTTTCCTGGCTGCTCTTGTCATGGTTAAAAGATAACTACAGTGTCTTCAAGAGGAGAAGTTATGTTTAGATAAGTATGCTCTTGACCATAAACCCCTAAAAGTGAAAACATTATAAAGTAAATTTCTAAATTATACATTATAAACATTATAACATAAAAAAGCGGTGAAAAGATACTAAGGCTTCACATTTCTTCCCTAGAGGAACCTCAGTCTTTTTCTCCATTGGGATCCTTTAGCAGTAGTTATTGTGCAGACTTATCCATTTGGCGTCGAAAGAAAAACAGAAAGCAAGAAAATATTTCCATCTTCTTGTAGGTTCTTGCTGTTTACAAAGTTCAATGCTTTTTTCTTGCTCTCCCCTTTTGGATAGTCTGTTTCACCATTTAAGGCTGGGCCGATACTTAAAGCAGCTGGCAGATGCTCTCAGTTAACCCTGTCCTTTCCCAGAAGGGGAAGGAGAGGAGAAAAGGGAGAGAGACTTATGGGTTGGAAAGTTAAAACTACTTCAATGAAACAATAACAATGAAGAAAAGTATAAAGAATATTAATAATGATACTACTAGTAATGGAAATAGGCATATACAAAACCAACACTGAACTTCCTGACAATCATTACCGGATCTCATGCCGTGCCTCAGTGGCTTGCAGTGCTCATGCGGCAGGGAGGGCACCAGGATGTCCCAGACAGGACTCCGCAGCAGACAGGAACCAGATTCAGGAATGCACTGATTGGTATCGGAGGCAGGAGAGAGAGCAGAGTCCGAAAAGGATACCAACCATGAAGGAAAGAGAGCTGGACCCTGTGATCCCTGAGCTTTATATTGACTATCCACATGGATGGGATGGAATACTGCATTGGCCAGTCCTTGGTCACCTGACCTGTCTGCAGCTTCCCACAGGTGCAACCCTTTTACATATCCCCACTCTCGAACCACAAGAGAGCCTGCAGGGAACAAGCACATACATGGGCCTTTCTGCATAACAGTCCTGCTTCTACCCCAGCAACAACTGCAAACATCAAGCACCATCAGCTCTAAAAGCAGGCACCACCTGAAAAGCATGTAGTCAGCTTCACAGAGTGCAGTTACTTAGAAGAAATTTAACTAAAGGAAAATCTACTGAAAAGAGAATTGGTTCTGTCTTAGCCAAACCAGGACAGTCTGGAATACAGTTTATTAATAATAGTCTAGTTTTCCAAACATAACTACAAAAAAAAAAACACACCACCGTTTTTTCCCATTACTCCAGTTAAGGTAAATTCCAGCTCTGCCATTTATAGAAATACTGCCATATCAGAGAGGAATTACAGATATAAGCTGAGTATTTGAAAAACTTGGATTACATTATATGCCTATGCCTTTTAGCGTTTTTTACATTCTACTTTCTTATTTATCCTGGAACTTCTTCAAAAGTATTTTTCTTTCTTTATGGAAATTAAAAATGAAAGTTTTCATATTTGCTGCCCTGAAGGGACTGAGGCCTGTGGATGATGCACGCTGAGGCAGATGAAACAAGTAAGGAAGAAGTAGCAAAAGAAAAGTGTGACAAAGGTGGAGAGGCAGAAAGAAATCACTGCATTGACCACAACCTCCTGCAATGCCTATTTCCTCACTGAAGGGAAGGGCTACAACCTACAGCAATAACAAGGTGGGAGAAGAGATGTCTGGATGGAAGTTGAGCCTGGGAAATGAGGAGAAAGACATTTTCCCTGTTCTTAAATGTGTGTGTTCTTTGTTTCCTAATAGCCAAATTAGTAATTGAATGTTTATGTTACCTGGCCACTAGAGATATTGAAAAGGGTACAAATATGTCAGCTGGGAATTTTAGGGGTGAACTCATGAGAAATACTTGCAATCAGAGACAAGGGTATTACTCTGCTATATTGGAAGAAGGAAGATTTCAGTAATTGTTAAAAATATCAAATAATAGTGGCCTCGAGGCAGAAACATTATCGGTTGGAATTTCATACTATGAAATTTGGCTACTTAATGTCAGACTAAAACATTTATACCCTAAGTGAACAGTAAAGGCAGAAACATTTCCTTGGCTAAAGTAAGAATAGAGTTATAGCTTTTCTACTCTAAGATTATGTTCTAGGGAGTCTATTTTCCACCTGACACACACTTGTAACTAATACTAGTGCATATTGGAATAAAGTATCTGTCTGAGATGCAGTATAGTTTTCTAAGGGCTTGCATCTTCTAATCAATTGCCGCTTCCTGGTGAAAACTTTTCCTAAAATTGGATATTTACATGCTCTTTCACACATCTGAATTCTTGGGTCTCATAAATCCAGCTTCAGCCATTGTCTTAGTTGAGATTTTTAAATCATGTTTCTTCTTTCACACAAGTTTTTGAGAGATCTGTAGGAATTTGACTGAGGTTTCTACTCTGTTAAATTAGGTTTACATTGGCCAATGGGATCAAAAGTTCTCTTCTGCAAATGCATGCTCTCCCTCTTGCGCTGTCTCTCTCTCACACACACACACACACATGAAAAAACAAGTTTAAAAGTATGTATATCCTAAGAATAAACTGAAGATTTTTTTTTTGATTCAGAAATACATTCTTGATTACTCAAATTCTTTATCTGACAGAATAACCAAGCTTATGTTGTTATCTACAAGTAAATAGTAAGTGTAACAAAGTAAGCAAGTTTTTCAAGACAGGATTGTATTTTTGACCTGGTTTTGTTCTGCCTAGTGGGAAAACAGAGACAGGAGACAAGTCTTTGAACGGCACTACACTGTAAATAATAGTGGGGTGCAACTTCTTATCCTCACTGTGCCTCTAATCCTATCCGTGCAAATACTGAATAATAAGCAATACTTTTTTTTAAAAAGAGATATATACCAAACTTTAAAAAAATTAACATGCATTTGGTTGGCATGTTTTCTTCAATCTCATTTAATGACTCAAGACTTTGATTCAAAATTAATTAAATGGAGAAATAATTGAATATTCGTGTAGAAAAAAATTGACATTTAGACGTTAGTAAGACAAAACTGTCAAGTGTGAATCACATATTCACCTCTTTTATGATCAATTCCATAAAATGGTTGCTTCAACCAAAAATGCAAGCTTTAGCACACATACACAAAAAAATCTCTTAATGCAGCATTTTGCCTTTAGACATTTAAATCATACAATAAAAATGGAAGGGTAATGTATTCCATACTGTTCCTGAACTAGCTGCAGTACCCTCAGAGAGTAGAGTTATCCAGCTCGATAGCATTGAAAAGTCTTCTCTCTCTGCACAAAAATGTTAGGGATGCACTAAATGTTACAGACAGACGTACCAACATTGTATATAAAATCTAGTCACTGTTTTCATCTTAATCCTGACATACTAATGCTATCAAGTTTATCAGATAATGGTTCTATTAGCAAACCAGTCAACCAAGTGTCAAAATCTGCCCTTTTCGCTTTCTGCAATACACAGAACAAGGATGGCAGATGAGTCCAACATATCATCCTGATGAAGAATGTTCTATAACAAATTCAATATGACAGTTACACAAAATGGTTTAATGAATCAGCTATCATATCAATCATAACTGGAACTTTCCAATAAATATGTTTGAATGGGAGTATTAGTTCAATCAAAGGAGCATGAACAATACAGCTATTATTTCATGCAGTAAGATTATTTCCAATTACAAGACAATTTTATCACAGATGAAGAAACAAACAAGAATTTGGTTCAGCATCTGAAATTTAAACCAGACATTAAACTAAAACTATAGAAACTTTAGTTAATGTTTACAAATGTGTTTTCTAACTGACTAAAGATTCTTTATTGATTAACCACTTTATAGCTATTAACTTTCCCATCAAAATAGGTAACTCAAAACAAAAATAAACTTTTAAACTGTGAACTTATTATATAATTAATTAGTAAACATAATAGTTCTCAGAAAGAGTAGAATATATTTAGTAAAGTATGTTCTAATTTGAAAGACAACCTCAGAGGGTAATGGCATAAAGAATCAAAGGTCACAGTGAGTGACTCCTAATGAAACACCAAACGTCTTCTGTTTCTTGTTGACAGAGTGAGCCAGTTTGTTCTTTCCACCACAGTGGGAATGATCAGAATAGATATTCCAGGGTTATTATCCCAAAAGCAAGATCTTCTCCTTCTTGGGTTTATTTTTCTTACCCAGTTATCAATTCTGCCCATTATCAAAGACTGGAAACCAAAGGAAACTAACAAAGTTATACATCTGAGGTTCATGTTCCAATACAGTGCAGTTAGCTCTGATTTCCTTTTCTTAGATTAGTTGCAAATTTTGCCTCAAGTTGTGTTCAGTGAAACTCAGCAGAAATGTTACAGGACAACTCGAAGCAGCCTTCAGTAGCTGAGGAATACACATATTACAGGTTTAGTAAATCTCCACTCATCGCAGAGTTCTCATGATTCAGAAAGGGCGATCAGGCATCAGTGAATATCTTACACAGTCCTGCTTCTGCAAGTAAATCAAGGGGACATATAGGTCTTCAAGTCTGCAGGGGAGAGGGTGTGCATTATCACCAAATGACTTGAGAGAAGACAGTGTAATAAGCAGACAAGCAAAATGGCATATAAGAACCCCAAGAAAAATAAAGTGAAAAATGGTTTGTAAGAACCAACAGAGAGTTGAAGAACAGAATATATAGGAGGACAAGGGAAAAAGATAAATGAATGACAGAGAAAAGAAGAGAACAGAGAAAGGAGAGCACCATGAAAGTAAATAAATTAAAACACAGAAAGAAAAACATAATAAATACATAAAAAGTAAGACAAGGCTTTTAATATAATAAATGTATGAGGATTTTGAATAATGGTTTCAGAATATTATTTTTATGACATTAAACACTCATCAAAATACAACTGGAGCCTTTCCTTTAAAACAAAATGGCAACCACAAACAAACCCTTCCATGGTAACTAAACAAAGAAGAAAATACGAGCTTTGTAGGTATGCCTGACTCAGTAGGAAGAGCTCACTGGTTAGAAAAATATTTAATCCGCAAAATATTACTGAGATCTGGAAGAATCCAACCTGAGCTCCAGGTTCTAGACTGAATTACCAGTGCTAGCTCCTTAGATAGCTTCCTTCTGCTGCAAGAACAATGTCATGGATTTACTGAGGTAGTGTGAAAGTGAAATAGCATAAGAAGGAAACTATAGAACTACTAGTCAAAGTGTGGGCAGGCTACAAGGGAGGAATATAGAAACACTGCTCAGGCATGACAAAATGGTGTTCCGAAAGTCAAAGCACAACCAGAATTGAAACTGGCAAGGGACATCAGTGGCAACATGGAGTACTTTTCCTGCTGCATTGGCTATGTTTTTAAAAAGGAGTAAGTGGGCCTGCTGTTGAATAGGGCAGGTGATTTAGAGATGGCAAACACAGAGAATACTAAAGCACACAGTGCTGTCTTTTTCTCAGTCTTCATCAACAATGTGTAGGCTTTGTGCCTTTTGTACAAGTGCTTACAAAAGAGATCATACAACCTATATAATTATCATTGCTTACATTAGTTTTCTTTAAAATTCAATTTGCATAGTTAGATGAGTATTCAAAAATATTAACACAGTCACTGACAGAAGCACAATAAATAAGAGCTAGAAATCAAATATTTAGACTATGCATACCTTCTTCAATGGGTTCATACTTCAAAATAATTTCTAAGGCAGCTGTTTCAGAAGCTTCAGTTTCAAATTGTCCTCTTTTGAGAAAGTCAGTGAGCTGGTTGTCAGTTAGAATTTTGGAGTCTGGAGAGTATGTACGGAAAAGTTCATGAAATTCAAGTCTGTGTACAATAGTTTGATAAATTGCCCTGAAGTCTTCTATGCCAATCATATGTTCCCTCCGTTTGTCAACTACTTTCTGGAAAAAAGAAAAATCAAGACAGTCAATACAAAGATAAGCAATGATAGAATGATACATACAAAACACTGTATTATAACTGATCATAAGAGCAAGAACAATAGAGAAAATCTCAGGCAACAGTGACTGCAATAAATTATCAAATTACATTCTTCTACTTCTATATGCAACTTTTAGATTTGACTTTGTGTGCTAAAAATATTTTATACAGATTAAAATGTACTATATGACATAATTAGTATCTAAGTAATTACATTTCTATATAACGCATATGCATTATTAAAACACATTATATAAAAGCTCTAAAATGCTATGCAGTAAAATAAATGTACACTATAAAAATTATCAAGTGGAAAATATATTTAATATAATACCTCTCCAAAAGCAATTTAAACCATATTGTAAATCCTGTCAGTTAAATTTACATACAACACACAGCAAACAGTAATCTAAAAAATGAAATAAAGATGATAAAATTATCATGAGATCCAAGCCTTTTAATACATCAAATAAGAAACACTATTAAAGTTTGGAGACAAGATACTTTATACTAACCTATGACACCATGTTCTATTCTTAACAAGTCAGAATGTTAACTCAGATTAATTATTCACACTGTCAGAATTCTTAAATTGTAAGCTTGTTTTCATAGAGCTTACAAAATGTTAGCACATTAATTAATTTCAGTGTTTCAGTATAAAAGCCACTAGAAAAATCAAAAGGGCAAAAGAATTTGAGCAGAATAATACTTTTTTACCATTTCTGTCATTTACATTTTTCTCAGGCTTCACAATTTTATTTATCCTTTAAAATTTTCTACATCAAATATGTAATTCTGAAAGTGAAATATAGATGTTTCTAACATTTTAGCTTGTATTATTCTTAAAAATTGCCAAATTAAGAGAAACTTAGGAAATTTACTGACAAAATTACCCACAAAAATCATAAATAAATGGCAATTCATTGCCTCATTGATTATCAGTGTAAGTTGATAAAAATTCATAATTGTTGCCTCCTTAAACTGAGACTACCAAAGAGGCTAAATTTCAGCATCCAAAAACATGGCAGCTATTATGGTTGGTACAGCTTCACCAAAAGTGTCCATAAAGTTGAAATGGTTTACTTGAGCTCTGGCTGCTCTTTGATGAAGACTTTTTGTTACTAGTAAATTAGATTAGTTTTGAAGAGATATCGTAAAAACTAAAAGCTTAATGATACATTATCAGCTTCTTCCTATGCAGTACAGTTCCTAGTAAGAGATGTACAACAATAAAAGAATACATTAGATGACCAAAACAAGTACCAAAGAAAATTTCATGAGGAGTTCTAGTCAAAAATTTTACAAATCAGTACCGAAGTATCTGCTTTGAATTTGTGAAAGAGAAAACAACTCAATACGAATGCTACCAATAGACATTTCATTACTGCTTGCGAAATCCCACATTTAAGCTTGATATCCTCAATCTAGTTTTAAACATCTTTAAGAAAACTGCAAATTTACTCATAACTGTTAAATAGAAAAAGAAAATACCAACTTATTTTGGAATTAAACAATCTATCAGGACTTGGGAGATGTTCACTTAGGCATTAGCACAAAGTGAAGTTGGGCAAAAAATCAAATTTTTTATCTCAGTTGCCTCTTGAGGAAATATAGGTAATAATACCCCACAGGAAAGCTTTTCAAATTAAAGTGAGGAAAATTATGTCGATATAAAAAAATAAAGTTTGTTATAAAATTTTTGTTGGTAGATCTTTATTATTCTTTTTATTAATGCACATCAAATCTTTGTTATTCAGGAAAAGAAGTATCTCAACAAAGAGTTAGTCTTGAGAGGAATTATATGAAAATGTATTATTCCTTGAAAATCTTAAAGTTCATAATTCTGATATTGCACAAAGGAATGTTACAGTAAAATAAATTCAAACAGAATAGACAAGTTAAAGCAGATTATTCTTTTAAAACTATGTTTTCTATAAAATTGATTTTGTCATGTATAACCGTTCGATTAACTATTGATGTATAGTTACTGACAATGATGCCAGTAAGATTTCCTTCCAGACTGCTTTGCATTTTTACATATTATTACACTGATGAACAATTTGAGCCCCAAAACTACTGCATATACTCAACTTTCTCTTAAATAGCAAAGAATACTTGACAGTACCTAGATCAGACTGTTAAGTATATTATATTGTTGAATATAACTAGATCAGGCTTGTTCTATGCAGGTAATTCCCTCAAATAATTACTCTCTTCTCTACCCACAACTGATCATCTCTCTCAAATTTCTGTCAGAAAGCAAAGCAGGTGGAAAATAAAGGAAACAATGCGAAATAGTTTCAAGTTCTCATGAGAATCTCAGGGTTGGCAATTCTCTCCATGCAGTTCAAGTTCAAAAACCACAGGCAGCCTCTTTAGCAAGGGTTGAGTTCACACTGCCAGTTGTACCTTGGCTTGACAAGGCAGAGAACAATGAGAGAGGAACAAGACAGAGTGAGAAATCTTAATGTCTTCCCTCTGCCTGCTTGCCTGTCAGCATGGTGTGACCTAAAAGTTTCTAATTTGCCATAGTTAATTCCCCTCTGTTGAATCTGGACAGAATCACCCAGCTGGTTACAAAATTCTCAAAGAAATCACATATATATCTAGCCACTTGGCCTCATTCCCTTAGGAAAACAGCTTTACCAGCTATTTTTGGTTAAAAAATGAGCTAAAAAGAAAAAACAGATATCTTTTGAGTAATTACTAGAGAGGAGCTCAAATAATTGAGTCCAAAGGCACTTAATTTTGCAGTATTTGCTCATTGGGGCTGCATCCACTGGATAGTAGCTTGCTTACCTATACTAAATTAACTTATTATTTAATAAGTCAAATTTCTAGCTATACCATAGAAATCTCTTAAATATTGCATATCTCAAGGCCACATCCTTTCCTAGGGGTTAAAGTGCAATTCCTATCCACTCAGGCACATCTCTTAAACACTTCAGAGTAGAGTTATAGTGGAAAATTGGATGAACAACCGTGCTGGATCTATGTTGACCTGAAGCCTGAGCAGATCAGACAACTCCATACCGTCCTCCTGGCAAAAGGATTTTTAGAAAGTCACTCTAATGGCTCTGCCCAGCATCAGACAGGCATGTCTGGGCTCATTAGCTTGATCACAGAAGCAGCTGGATGGTATGAAACCAGAATGTTTTAATTTTTTTCGAGTAAAAGCCATGTTACAAAAAAGTTGGGAATCAAGACCTACATATTTTCCATCACCCTACACTATTTCAGTGGGGTGAAAAGATGGTGTTACTTGGGTGTCAGTGTCTTCTCCCAAGTAACAAGTGATGGGACAAGAGCAAATGGCGTCAAGTTGCGCCAGGGGAGGTTTAGATTGGATATTAGGAAAAATTTCTTCACCAAAAGGGTTGTCAAGCATTGCAACAGGCTGCCCAGGGAAGTGGTTGAGTCATCATCCATGGAGGTATTTAAAAGATGTGTACATGTGGCGCTTAGGGACATGGTTTAGTGGTGGACTTGGCAGTACTAGGTTAATGGTTGGACTCAATGATCTTAAAGGTCTTTTCCAACCTAAATGATTCTGTGATTCTGATGCAACCACTCAGTTATCTATTTTACACAGAAACAAAAAACCTGAATGAGGCAAATTACTTGCTGATTTTGCACACCCCACTAGCATGAAATTCACTTCTCAAAACATTAATTTTAACAAGTCAGCAAATAGAAGACATGTATGTAACTGGACTTCTAAATGTATTTAAGTGCTTAATCTACATATTACTCACCTTGAAAACATGTTTTACATGTGCGAAATCATAAGGTATTTGTAGTTTTTCAAGCAGCTTCGCTGTGCTGTCTAAATCAATCTTCCCAGTCCTGAAATCATTCTGAATGACGGACAAAAGCCACGTATGAGAGATCAGGTTAAGGAAACATCTGGCCCATGTCATTACCTTTTAATAAGGGGCAGAGGGGGAAAAGTTTGATTTTTTTAAACCTAAAAAGCTTGCACTTTGCTTTTCTCACACTCTAGAACACACTTATCTTATGATTTCTGAGAAAGCAGCAGGCTCTGAGGCATGCAGGAAGACATTTTTGTTCTGTGCCCAGAGACTCTAAGGGCAAAGATGACAAAAAGGGCCAGAGAAAGAGAACGGAAGGGTGCGAAGGAAGGCTGCCCCAGGCCCTCCCTTGCCACCCAGATGGGGGGTCCCATGCTGCACAGGCTGGACCCAGGCTGCGGGGGAAAGAGGCATGCAAGAGGAGATCACACAAAAACCGTTGTCGCAGGGCAGGTAGAGGAAAGGAGGAGGAGGAGGTAGAGCAGGAGGAGGATATCTGTTCTCCATGGTGGCTCCGCAGCGCCTGCTCCGGTTTCTTCACTGCAGTGGCATCGGCAGCATTTAGCAGGACGTCACCTCAGGTTGCTCTGGTTCCTGGTGTGGCTCTTTCGTTACCCTCGTATCCAGGCACCCTCTCAGCTCCGCCCGCAACATTGGCCCCCCACCAGCACTGCCCCAGTGCCACTGTGAGGTCACAAACTGTGGGGCCTGCCACCACTCCCCCCCCACCCCGGCCCCTGCCGTCATCTTGTGCCTTTTCCCTCGAGCACAAAGTAGCCCACGTGTCCTCCCTTTGCCTGCAGTTTCCCACCCTTTGGATAGGCCTCACCTCCAGCAGGTAAGCGAGGCAGGAGCTGCACAAGCCAGAGAAGGTGTCTCCATTTGCAGCCTACTGCACCAGTCTCCTCCTGGGGAGTTTGGCCAGGTTGTCTGAGATCTCCCTGCTCTGGCCCAAGATGACAAACTGGTGAGGCAGGAGGCTGCCTGCGTGAGGGTCTGTCACAACAAGAATGACTTCACCCCCATCCAAATAAATGGGCACACTGTGCTACTAACCCATCACAACAGCTTAGAGGGAAACCGCTTCTTTAACCCTCAGGACAAATTCTCTTTCGAGTTTGACCACCTGTGTGGGGCAACCAGCAAACCCCAACTGCATGGTGTGATGCTAGATGAGGGGGAGCTATGGTGACAGGCCCTCCACAAAGGCTTGAAGGCCTACGTGAGCTGCTGCTTTCCTGTAGGGAACTGCTGTGTGTTCAAAAAAAGCCGGGGGAAGAGGCAGCTGTTTGTGGCCTGCATGGAGGCTCATCAGTACCAGCTTTCAAATCACTGAAACAGCCTTTGGAAGTCTGACTGGACTTGTGCCCTGACTCCATTTACCACTCATGTTATAGGGATCTTTCTCCTCCAGATACACTGCTTCAGAGATGCCAGCCTCCATGTAACTGTCAGCAAGTCTGTGAGTGAGACTCTAAATGTGATAGACCAAAGTCAGTTTGCCACAGATTTTGTGAAATTTGTGAAAGCTGAGGACACCAAGTTTCATATTGCCATTCTGGAAAACATTCAGGCTTTGTCAGAGGATATATGGGGGAAAAAAATCTGTGGAGGAAACTCCCTGTTACTCACATTTTTATGAACTGGAATAAACTATTGAATCCTCAGCATCTGAACACCAATGCCTCCAGTATAGAAGTGCCTTCACGCTTACTGAAACACACTATTTGATATGGTGGCCTAAGTAAAAAAAAAAGGAAGACAAAGACAAAATGGGGGTGTTTAGTGGATTTATTTCTGGATTATTCAGGAGAGTGCAGAAAATTTCATCAGTTAATCATTCCTTTGAAAACAATTCAGGTCTGTAGTGACTGGAAATAATTTGAAGTATGTTTTTTATTTTCTTCATGTACTTTTCAGCTGCTTTTAGAGGTAATAGTAATGGTCAAAATGTCAAAGGCAGTACAGTGCTACAGATAAGCCAGAAAGCAAACTCTTACTTTTCTTTGTAATTGTACCCAACTTTATATTCACTTATGTAACTTCATACTATATGTAGCATTGGTTAAAAGGAAATTGGTAAGGTAGGTTGGCAAAGATACTGAGGCATTATTTCCAGATTTTTTCATTGAGACTGAAACCCAGGAAATTCAGCCTTCAGGCTTTGCTTGTGCATACCTCTCTGTGTGCACAAGCGGTATCCCTAACATAATCACATGAACAGAGGGAGGTCAGTACACAGAAGGAACACATTTCTTATAGCTAGTGCAGAAGATATTTCGGGACTACCCAGGGGTGTATGCTGGGTGTTGCAGCATTACATAATAAAGCAGTGCTACTTCACTCCTCCCAGTGTTTTTTATGAAGGCCAAAGGAATGTATGTGATTTTGTTTTACTTTCAAACTATGCCAGTGAAGCTTTACTAACATGTTTATTACAATAAATGAAATGCTTACCACACTTGCTGTTTTCTGTAAACATACCTTTTAATTAGAGTTTTATTAGAAACAAAGTTTAATTTCAAGTAGTAATGTAAACACTAAACTTTCTAAAAATATTGACATGAACATTTAAACATTCTTACAAATGTTAGATGTTTTTAATGTATGCATAAGATTTTGCTTTTGTTCATAACTGCTGGTGGCAATTGCATTGTCACATGCATTGAATATGCCCTTTTGTAAATACTGGTCAGTGGCTTTATAGCCTCGCTGCTCAGACTGGCCATGATTGCTTTCATTGTCTTTGATTTAAAATGTAGTAAAGAACTATGCATTGTTATGGTTTTGAGGATAACAAACATTGTGTGAAAATGCCATCTTCAAATTACTCTTTTGATGCAAAATCTTCATTTTGCACCTGTACTCACATCTGATTTGGAAGGTTCCTTACTCTATACATCTGGATATGATAATTAATTGCCCAGAGAAATCAACAACAAAAAGGTCTAATATAAAAAGAATAATTCTACATCATTCTATATTGTTATGACAAAGTCATATGATCAATTTTTATTAATAAACATCGAATCTACAAAGCCTTATTGCAGAAGAGGAAGTTATAGTGTTGCCAATGTTTGAATAAAACTGAAATAAATGAAATAGTTCCTTCGGTATATACTGAATTTCTTCAGATTTGCCTTGACTAGAGCACATTTTTCATCTGGTTGTTCACCTTTATGGTCACTCAACACAACGATTCTGGGAGTGTTGTACTAATCTGTGTGCAGAAAGGCGCTCTTCATGCAGGGTTTCCTTCCCACAAGCAGAACTTGGACTACTGCCCTTGTAATAATGTCCCTTGACAATGCCTTTTACAGATGCCCATTTGTTAGAGAATCTGCACCATGCACTTGAAGAGGGAGAAGGATGGAGCATGGAGAGCATTTTCTGTGCTCCTTCGGTTCTTCACAGAAAGCTGCATTACCTATAGGTCATTCTCTTTTCACCCCACAGCTGCTACTGAGATCCATCCAACACCAGTCCAGCCCTTTTAGTGCCTATGTTGCTGCTGGAGACCATTCAATGAGCAAGCAGCTGTCTTTACACAGTTTTTGTTTGAATATGTGATTATTTCTTTATTGAAAATAAGAGCAATTTTATTGAAAATGTTATTTAATGCAGGGCTGCTATAAAGAAGATGGGCTGTTGTGAGTGTAGTGCATGTCTGCAGTATACAATAATAGATGAAATTTTGGACAGAAATTTAAGTGTTAACAGAAACAGGGACATAGCACTAGAAATTCTGCATTGTGAAAAAAGCATTTTATTCAAACACAAATATTGAACATGAACTAAAAATAAGGAACAGTAGGGAACAATGGAAAAGACTAAGCAGTCAGATGACTTTCAGTTTTAACATTTATTCCACCAGATCAATCCCTTATGAGATTCAAATATATGACATTTTGCAATATACTGTTCTGTAGAATTAAATTCTCTCTTCTTTAAAATGTAATTTCTATACAGCAAAACTGTAGCAAGGACTGCAATAATAAGAACACTTAATATTGTAAGAATAGGTAGTTTTCCTATCTTCCTTATCAGTCTATCTTTATGAACTTTCCACATTCCTTCAATTTCCTTTCTCTGAAAAGAGGGAATCTGTGATACTGGAATCTGCAACAAAAGCTGCTCAGAGGAGTGGAGCTTGAGCAGAGTAAGTGTTCTGATCTGGCTGAAAACGCTTACTCATTTTTTGCAAGGCCTATGAAATAAATCTGGAAAAGGTAGGTACAATACAGACTTTGTCAATTTTCCCTCTACATTCTCCATGCTGGGCCTGGAATTTTTTTTTTCTTTTGGAAAGTTGAAACTTGGGGAGGAATAAACATTATGAGAAGAAAGTAAAGGTGTACAACTCCACTGAAAACTTTACTGAACTTTTGCATATACACTTTGGTGACTCTGAACATGTTTGAGATTTAGTTGCAACTTCTTACTGTTTTGCCCATACCAGAATTTTTTGTTGTATAGGGAATACATACCAATTCACATTATCTCTATTCCTAAAATCTCTGTCCTTTTCTGTCTACTGCTTTGAAAACCATTCACATTCTTGTATCTGCCTGTGAATCCATCTCTTTTTACTGGCAGCAGTACCCCATATTTTAAGAGAAGAAATGAAGAACAGGCATATATAACTAAAACAAAAATTAAAGTTGTCCAACTGTATCTTATGCTAGGTTTCTACTGTAGCCAAGAGTATAGCATACCTAGAATTGAAGCTATCTCTACCTATTTACAATCATAACTATCTACTGTTAAAGACTTGCTTTATGCCTGCAAAAATGCCTGCATTATCTTTCTGTAATATGCTTCCAATACTGCTTTTTTATTCTTCTTATCGTTGGTTGTTACTGAGTGGCCATGGTTATTTATCTCAAGGAGAAGACCACCTACTCTATCAGTTCAGAACATTTGACATGATGAGATGCAATTTTCTTTTAAAATAAAATGTGAATTTTGTTGAAACTCTGCTCCTTCATTTACAGGCTCGCAGACTTATTGGAATCATAGATCACAAATGTACCTGAGCCAAACTGGCTCGAATTTTTTATTTCTGAAAATAATTTTCTATCTACCATTAATTGTTGCTGCAAAGAAAATTATCATTATTATTACTCCAGTAACATTAGAGCTTAGCTTGGACTTCATTGTCAGCTTTCAGCTGCATTGAAGTTGGAAGAAAATCAACACTTAATATTAGTATTTGGGCTGAATATTTAATGTTTGCATTATAAAGTTTGCTTCATGTTTTGCTAGTACTGCAGCAGGTGGAAAACCTATCAAAATGAGGACACTTAGCAAAAAAAAGTTTCATCATTTCATTTTCAAATATATATGTTGAATTAAAAGCAGCTTTCTTTGTAGTTTCAGAATAGATCAACAAATCTTTAACACGCACTAAGGACTCAAGATATCTGTTGGCAGAAAGCAAGGTCTATCAATATTCCTAGTCACTGGAAGAAATTCATGTTTTCCCCCTTACATTCTCCAAAAACAGTACTAATTGTTTCTTTGCTTCATTCAAGGAATGAAAAAGACAGTATTGTGAAAAAAAAACACCCCTACTCTTATGGTTTCCAGGTCGTAGTCTGTATTAAAATCTCCACTGTATTTCTTACTCCCTATTCCTTACCAAGTTGTGGAGAAGAAAGGAAAATATAATTTTGAAACAGAGGAAATAAAAGTGAGGGAAATACAATGAACATTCTCTCAAGTGTATATCTCTCACTGATTTCAAATAATCAATGCATTAATGCCCCAGTTATAGTAAGAACAAATTCAGGGATTGTTTTCCCTTTTACAGTAAGAATGGTTTAATATGTTCAACAAATCTGAAAAAACAGATTTATTACATGCCAACTGCAAGATATTTTCCAATTCTGTATGTCAGTATCCCATTCTTATGCAAATAGTAGATTTTATAATTATTTTTAATGAAAGCTTTGGAGTTATCAAAAATGTGTAGTGATTTCAAAAAGTCACTATTTCAAAAAGTAACTGTTACGAACTATTCAAAGCATAGTATCCTGGGATTCTCCAAAAGCGCAAGAGATATTTGTTGTAGTAAGACTTAGGAATTGCCACCATACAAAACTGAGGGAATTACAGACATAATAATAGTTATTAAAACAAATTACCCATGTTATATTAAGTCATTTATGTAGCAGATTATCTTTCAATGGAACAGGAGCTACTACACGTCCTTAAATTCATACCCAGAAAATATTCTGAGATTGTGGGATCCTAATAGTACGATCTGGTTAGTTTTGATGAGTTTTTTTTTTTATATTATTGTTCATATAACACATTTGGAAGCAAAGGGAGTGTGGGCCTCAGCTTTCTTCTAGAAGCATGTATAGGCCTTTCACTCCTGATCCTTTATAAATAATTAAAGGTTTGTATTTCCTATTTGCTTACCAGGGAACATATCAACTCTTATATACACTGCTTCTTAAATATCATTCATAACTGCTGTGTTGGTAACAAGAGCAGCTGATAGCCTTTCTAAATATTCTTCCAGAACAAGAAGGCTAAAAATTTAAAGTCTGTATGGCAATAATTACAGCCATCTTTTCAAAGTATGCTGTTAGTGATAAAAGATTAGAGTTTTAAAATACGGATTGCAGAACAGACCTTTATAAGGCTCTGGTACCTCACCAGAATTGCATGAGACGGATGTCTCCCCTTAGGGGAGTGGAAGCCCAGTGTCTAGTATGACATTAGATGAGAACTAGCAACCTGGAACAGGAGGGATAAGGGAAGCAGCGTAAGTGGGGAGATGTTGAAGAAAAATGTGAGTAAGGTAAATTCACAATTGGAGAAAATAAGAAAGTAAGA
This sequence comes from Cariama cristata, assembly GCF_000690535.1. Classification (NCBI taxonomy): domain Eukaryota; kingdom Metazoa; phylum Chordata; class Aves; order Cariamiformes; family Cariamidae; genus Cariama; species Cariama cristata. The sequence goes on from NW_009636193.1 coordinate 137,745, forward strand.
AAAAAGAGACCAGTATTATAATTCCACTGTTCTGGAACTGAGGAGGCAGTCCAGAACAGTACGACTGAAATCTCAGCTCCCTCACTGTTTTTCCTTCCTTAACTTTTGAGCAAGTCACATGGATCTAGATTCCTAGAGATTTCAAATCAGTACTTCAGTTTATGTAATCTTCAGTCTTTCTGTGAGCAGGAAAGCTAACAGTTCTTCCTGATCTTACAGGTATCCTAGGAGAATGCGTTAAAATTATGAATAAATAATACAATAGTTGCCTCTTAATAACTAAGATATGGAATAATTTAATTATATGTGATATGTGTGCAAAGTAACCATGATCCCAAATGAAAATCTCGTAATTAATACCAGTTTGTTTCACAAAACAAAAAAGCACTAAGAAACAGGAAATTTTCTGTCCTGATTGAAACTTAGAATTACAAACTTACATCCTTAAGCACAGTGCTGTGTTCTCATGTATGACATCTTTCTTTACCAGCACAGTTTCACGATCTACCTACATAGATCACAGACCAGTGCACCAGCCCTGCAAGCCTACAGCTACTTACTTACTATGCTTCACCGGCAAGGAGCTCGTGTTTCGGGTAGGAGGAGCCCTCAGGGGCGGACTGATGGTAAAGCAAGGGATCAAAAGTCTTTGCTTATTCACTTATTCATTGTTTATTCTTAAACACATATTGTTTATCCTTAAACAGAAGAAGTTTAGAGGCCCAGGGAAGACAAGAAGACATTGAGTACAGTGCTGCTCATGTAATTTCACTGTTATCTGAATTCTGAGACATAATCTGTCCACTGAGGAGTTAAGACTTTTTAACCCAAATGTGTGCTGCAGGCCATACTAAGTCCTATACACACAAAGAAGAAGAAAACATGAGCTTGTGTTCATAGTCATGCATGTTCATGACTGGAGACTGTGAGAGTGGCCTATTCTGACATTAGTCCTTCAGTCATTCTGCCTGGGCACATGGTGGACTGCTCATTTTCTATGGCTCATTTTTTGCCAACATGCCAACATTTCTTTCCCTTGGAAGTGGATGTGTAGTTTGGGGTTCTGTGCTGACAAGTAGTTGGGACAGGACCGGGGAATGTATCCAAATCTGGGAGTTCACTGGCTGAAAGAGTCTGAGTTCCTCAAAGGGTTAAGAAGAATATATATTCACCCTGCAAGCCACTTCTCTTTGAGTGGAGAATTGACAGCTAAGCCTCCTAGAGAGTGGTTTCAGTGGAAAAAAATAGGTTTCAATAAATGTCTTTGGCTTCAGATAGAAGTACTTTCTGCCTAGAATGAGATAATCAAAAGGAAGCCGAAGATGTATGAATTATTAGAGATACTTTTTTTTTTTTTTACTTTGTAGAGTTTTGCGGGTTTTTTTACCTTGCACTGAAGACACCATTAAGAGAATGCCCTCTGAGAAGCTCACTGCTCAGAAGTCAGATTCATAGAGTGAGAAATAGAAACTCTTGTGTAAGCCTTTAACAGCGGTGTTGTCCTGTGTGTATCATGAAGTAATTAGGACTCCATTGATCTTGAAGTAAGTGCCACAAATAACTTACCTTTTAAACCTCGGTATATTTCAAGTCACAGTTTCCTTGTGCTATTTTTCTTGTTTTATAGCATTCAACAGCTGAGAAAAAGCATTTTTTGTTCATACAAGTTCATTAGTAAATATCTTCTACAAATCCCTGTGATTATTTCTGAGAAAAACATTTTTGCCAGTTCACTGAAGATATTATTAATTTCACTTAAGAACTTTATTTCACACAAGGCTTCCCATTTGCAACTTACCTTTAATTATATCCTCATTAGAGACAGATACGAGAAGCACAGCTTATTTCAAGTATTTATTATTCATTCTTGTATTGTTAATGAATTAATGCCTGAAGTGCATCTGCAGTAAAAAGTCACCTTCTTGTTCGCCAGTTTTGCATGTCCATAAAATAAATATGATTGCTTCAGGTACTGTATTACATAGATTCAGCACCACCTCTTTCCATATATAACATCGACATGCAAATTTATTCTGTTGTTCTTTCTTAAATAATTAACATTATCTGCTAATATATTCTTGGTCAGACCAGTTCCTCTAGTAATTATCATCGAGTGTGCAGTATGTATTCACTGAGCATCTATAGTTCCATTCTTTCTCTTCCCATCAAAAGGTCATTTTGAAGACACATCGACAACATGCTTTCTATGATCTGTAAGCCCTGTAAAAAAAAAGCTGTTGTTTCAGCCTCTAGGCTGTAGTTCTATATGTCTAAATCCACTACAAAACATGGATTTAGCTGAAGCCAGTGAAAGCATAATTAACATTTTGGTATTCTGTGTGCGATAATTTATTTTCCATTATCAAACTTACATAGACTGCCAAATGTGTGATACAGATTATGGGACAAACTGTGCTTAAAATGCAGGGTTTTTTTCAAAACAATCTGTTATGTCCTGTGAAGTATTGATGGGAAGAATGAGAAGATTAAAATGCATAGACTCTATTTTGCCTTCAGCTGTTTTCTGGCTCCTCTGTTTAAGTCCCAGTTCAACAAAGTACTTAATTGTTTGATTAATTACAATCATTTGACTATTTCCACTGGGGGGAATAGTATCATATAGGTACTATGATGCTACAGCTGGTTAAATTGGATCATACAAAGTTGAAGGACCTGATAAAGAAGGTACAGATAGCAGCAGAAAGTTTCCCTTCTTTTGACTGTGAACTTTAGACCAACCTGGAGAAACTTCCTGCAGACTAATTTCCAGCCCTTTGCTCCAATCTGTCTTATAAATTAATTTACATTATCCTGCTCCACTTTGTTGTCTTGGTTTATAAAACATGTTGATTATGAAACAATTCATTTTCTCTAAATTAATACCACTAGATCCAGAAATGAACTTAAATGTCTAGAAGCTTCAGTAAATTATGAAATGGTAAGTACATATTTATTCTCTACTCAAACACACGGCAGTCAAGTGAAGCACCTATGCAGCCCATGGGTAATTAGGCTTGGAGCTATAGCAACCTTACTCATAGCAAACTTACTCCCTGCAAGAGTGTTCAATGTCATCTTAATTTAAGGAGATTCAACTCTGTGTCTCATTCTTCCAGTGGAGTGTTCTTACAGCTATGTTGTGGACTGGCACTCAGAGGAAGCACAGTCCACTACACCTCTGGAAATTGTGTTAATATGTACCACAGAATGCGCAATTTGTGGGCATAAAAAGAGCAAGATTAACATAGTTCATGACTTGACTGGAAGGTAGCTGGAAAACTGCATTCTGATCACTTCTTCTGTACAATGAAGGTATTAAACAAATTCTTTAACTTTCCACACTGGTTTTGTGGATTCAGTAGAATATAATTCTTTTTAATGATGAGGTAATTGACCATTGTGTATTGGGAAAGTAAATACATGAAAGACTCTGAGATGCTGAGATTCTGCAAGAGTGGGGGTTACTTATGTGTCTTCAGATAACAGGAGGGAGAGAAGAAATTGGGTGCAGAATGAAGGAGAAAAAAAAGTTGGATTTTTACTGCCATTAGCATCTTTATTTTAGACTTTGAGGTTATTTCCAGTACTTTTTTTTTTTTTTTAAACAAGAGCGATTTTAAGAATCTCCTAAAGATATTTATAACTATTAAAAGAACTTTCAATTCTGCAAACACATAGGACCATACCAGAAGAGGTCAAAGCATTTGCAAGTTTACCCTTGTAACTGAATAGGTAATTCCAATATCTATCTTCTTTTGATTTTGGCACAATATTTTTACAAGCAAAAAGTTGGAGCAGAAACAAAAAGAACTCAATATATTTATCATAAAATTCTGCGTTCAAAAGTCACTTTGATGCTTCTGTTCTTGTTTCATTAAACTCCTCACAGGCGGCATAATCCTGATAATTTTAACTCCCTAGAAGAATATTCTCTATTTCATTTTCTTCTAAAAGACCAAATTATTAACTCTGTCATACTGTAAAAATGTCATCTAAAGACATCAAGATGTGCTAAGTAGAAAGGAAACTGCCAGGAGCTTAAGCTTTGTGTCAAAGGACAGTTGTTTGTAGCTCATTAATACAATGAAGTGAAATCCAAAATCATATTAAATGTTCGTTTAAGATGTAATTAATGAGGAATTTATGCATTTTCAAGTATTCCATACAGATCTGTAGTCTTATATCAACAGTGGCAGAAATGCTTTCTTGGGTACATTATTTGCCTCCTCCAGAGGCAGGAAAACAATGCAAAAGCCAAAATATATTGTTCAGCATTTGTTTGCAATTTGTTCTTTTCTCCACTTCTCTCTTTTCTCAGCTGTGCAACCCTGACTGCCAAATTATGATTTCACAGAGGAGCTCAACTCAGCTTGTCCTGTTTCCTTTCTCCTTTTAGATACCTGAAGAAAATTCAAATAGAAGCTGAATTAGCCTCATGACTTTGGAACATGTAGGCCAAGTGTCAGCTTCCAGGTTGGTGTGACATGAGTACTAAGTATCTCAGAGGATGTTTACCAGGTGCAGAAGATAAATGCTGGATGGTCCGTCTGCTCAAACTGACCAAAAGGAGAATAAAAACTTCACACATGAGATTTTAGCTGGATTCATTGCTTTTTGGTGTCAGGGAAGCTGGCATGAAACAGAAGATTCCACTTTTCCCTTAGGAGGTTGGTCTTAACGCCTTTCCCCAAGTACACTCTGTGTGACCTGTGCTGCATGTTCAGTTTAGTGGTCCACCCACTATCCAGAGCTCTGAGCAACCACTACTTCCTCTCTTGAATGCAAACTCTGGACGCAGAGCTTCAGACCAAACAGTGGAAGCTCTCCTTCAGTGTGTTAGAGGGAAAGGGTAAAGATCCTGTTTTCCACTGGTGCATAGAAAGGAAAGAGGGATTGGCAAGCAGGCCAGTGAATGCGAGCACCCACACAAAAAAAAAGAAAAGGAAGAAGGCGGAAAAAAGTCTAAGTATAGGGGGGGTTGGAAAGTGTTTGTTCTTAAAGTACAGTAATGCCTGACCTGTTTCTGAAAAAAGACAGAATACAATGGATGCAGGACTGATATTCTTCTATCAGACTGTCAGAATAAGGACTAGTGAATTCTGAAAGAGCAAAACCTTAAAAGACAAGAACATTTCAGAATGTTCTGAGTAAATATGGTGTCTTCTAGATGGTATTGTGCTTAAATAAGAATGATGCACAAAAATTATTCAATGAAACCTACTACCTGCATGTTTTAAATAAAAAGAAGGAATTATATTTCCCATCCAGCATGTAGCTGTTATTTAGAGGGAACAACTGAAGATAGTTACAGTATTAAAACAAAAAACCTATAGGACCAGTGGCTTACAAATGCCAAAAGACATGTTAACTAAATGTAGTGCTCTAAAACACAATAATGTTGCATTAGGTATTAGAAAATCATATCCTTTACTCCATTAAAAATGCCATTTTACACTTAGATCAATTTTGGACATTTTCATCACAGTTTAGCTAGTCCATTTTATACCAGGTGAAAGCTAGTGTGGCAAGTGCTGATTGCTGTCTATCCATTTGGTATTAAATCCATCTAAAATCTTTGCACAATAGACCTTGGTACTGTCAAAATATCAGCTAGCCTAGTTCTTGAAACAGACCCATTACTGCTCTGTC
>NW_009636193.1:143411-160134 GCF_000690535.1 Cariama cristata
AATGAAGTTACATGCAATATGGAGCTATTGCAGCTGGACTGATTTTGGAATTCGTGCTGTATCTCTGACAGAAGCCCCAGCTGTGCTGCATAGTATAACTATACCAGCACTGACGTTGCTACCTCAGGGGTCACTGCAAATGCATTGTGGGTATGAAATGTCATACATAGGACAGAGCAGACCTGCCATTAGAAAATACATTTCAAAGGAGGAAAAAAAGGCTATATATATATATATAAAACATAAAGTGTATGTGTGTATATATATATTAAAAAAAAACATAAAGAGTGTGGAAATACATATACACACTTTAAGATGAAATAGAGCCAATAAAATTAGGAAAGCTAAAAATCATAAATGGGCTGAGCTTTAATTCACATACAGGATGCAAGCTGTAGTCACTTATTCAATGTTTAATGTTGTATTATTGAAGATTCATCCTATGCAGATTTCAAATAATCCTCACAAGAAACAAGGTTGCAGTGAAAGACATATTTGAGGAATTACTGAAAAATAAATGTATCTAAGCAAGATGAAGCTGAGTACGCTGGGTACACCTATAGCACTCTACCCATTCCAGCATCATCAAACCTTTCCTTTGAAAGAAAATTTAATAATCCGATAATTGGTTGACAGCTAAAGTTTTTCCCTGGTTGCAGAATAGATTTACAAATACACAGTTAGAAATACTGATTTAGCTACTGTATCTAATATAATTACAGAACATTGAAGCTTTATGAGCAGCATTTGTTGGTGTCTGTATCCTTTTTAAAAAAACAGCAAACACTCTGTTTTTCAGAATAACAGTCATTGAAAATACTGTCTGATCACTTAAAACATTGGACTTCAAACATTTTTGATCACAGATTACTGTAAATACCTCTAAAACCAGAGTTGCTATATATAAACTTACTATGCCTCATAATAAGAATCTATCCCACATTAAAATACTGACATATTGAATCTGATTTGTTTATAAAAATACATCACTTATACACATAAGGATAGCTTTAGAAATAATATTTGATTTAACTTTCAATTGTTATTTACAGTAAAAGAATATTTAAATGTCTCGATGGCGTGAAATCATGTGAAATATCAGTAAGAGTGAATATCTCTTCCAAAAAGGTTCCAGACTGAGTAAAGGCTTGTGTATATATGATTTTTATAGCTATGACAATGCCTGCTTTAAAACCTAGACAGAAGGAATATAAGTATTTATTAAAGACATTTTTATCCTGCTTATAATAGTATTGCATATTCTCATAAATTCCCAAGAAGAAACTGTACTTGTACCAGTACCATGCATCTTGTACCCTGAATCCATCCTATGGGAAGCCACAGCCTAATGAATTAATGTAATGATACGGAAATACTTGCAATTACATACACAGACCTGTCAAAATAAAAATTAATGAGGAAAGTACAATCTGGCTTCTTGAGCAAGGACCAACAGCATCAGAAAAAGCAGTTTCCACCCATAAGGGGAATGAAATTGTAACAAGTCATAATTCAGTCTTAGTTGGGAGAAGCAGCAAACCCCTGGAGACAGAATGAAATCTGCCCAGAAAGACAGGGTGGAGTTAATAGTGGAGCACTGGCATCCAACAGAGAAGAGTTTGCAAACTGAGCTACCATCCTCCTTCCAAGTGGGATCAGTTTTATCAAATGTACAGTGAGTTCAATGAGTATACAGTTCCTGCCCACACTCACATTGCTCCTGAGAAAGGTTAGGGGTAGGTGTGGGGTACTTCTGCAAGTACCGTTCAGACAGACCATTGCTGCCTTTCCTAAACCCTGTGCATGTGCTCCTGTGAATCAGGCTGCAGGGAAACAAACGCCTGCGGTTACGGCAGGCTGCTCCCCAAGATATTTTCCCATAGGGCACATTCCGTATTGCATGGACTGGATATGTGCTGTCACATGACAGAGGAGGAAACATCTGAGTCTCAGGAGAGACAGTGGCCAAAAGTAGCCTGCTGTTGTTAGAGCAATTCAACTGGTCTCTCTCAGGGGTACTTGTAAAAGAGCACAGACTGAAAAAAAAATAGGGCCACAGGTTCTCTGAGCCCCTGTTCCAGTGTTGGACCAATCTCATGATAAAAACATTCTTTCTTATATTGTCAATTTCTCATGTTCAAACTGATGCCCATTTTCTCTTGTCTTTCCACAGTGTGCCTCTAGGACACTGGACTTCACTACATCTACTACTCCCACTGGGTAGTTGTAGACAAAAGTTATAACTCCCCTTTGTCTTCTGTCTTTACTACATCTACTACTCCCACTGGGTAGTCGTAGACAGAAGTTATAACTCCCCTTTGTCTTCTGTCTTTAGGGCTGAACAGCTGTCTCTGCCTCTCCTCATGCATCCTGTCCCTCTAACCAACCTGATGCCCCTTTGCTATACTTATTTCAGTATGTCAGTGTCTTTCTTGTGCTGGGGTCCCCTTAACTGGATGTAGTACTAAAGGTACAGTCTCACAAGTGCTGAACAGAGGGGAGGTCTTCAGACAGGCCATCATTGCTGAGCAGATTGCTTTCAGGTTTACAAAGAATCGCCCTTGAAATTGCATCTACATGCCACTGAAAGTAGACCAATAATCTCTGCTTTGTTTTTACAACTCCTATGATAGCAAGTCACACAGCCTAGAGAATTAGGAATTCATTTTATTACAATGCAGAGGGTTAAAAGTTTATGTCTTTGCAAAAGTACTGGAATGGCCACTGCAAATTCTCATTTCTGTCATCAATTAATTGAAACACTCCGGATGCAAAAGAAAGGCAGTTAAACTATTAGACCTTCAGTGGCTTACACTCTCAGCTTTTCAGTTACTGGATGTTTGTTTCCAGTCTCAAGAAGATGGACTACGTTTCAGGAAATCAATCCTGTTCTCATTTAAGCTGAAGGACCTTTCTTTTGCTGCATATCCTGCTCTTTCTACAAAAAGATTTATTACAAAAGATGTAGAAATCCTAATGAGGTTCCCTGAAAATTTAGATTCCCTGAAGGCAAACTCTGCAGTGTAAAGCTTCTCTCCTGCAGTGGTATCTTATCACACAAATCCCTAAAAGTTGCTGCAGATCTCCACTGAAGTCTGTATTAGAGCACACAGGATTGTGGCCTAACCACAGAGAAGAATCTTCTGCTCTACTGATTGGTACTTTGGCTAAACGAGGAAACAGAGATTAAATTTCACTCTTTATACAGCATAGTGCTTTCTGGGCAAAAACTATCACAAAGAACCCGAGGGTATAGTCACTCGCCAGGCCTTACTCTCTGCATTCCTGTGAAACTCACTCTGAACTGATCAGTAAGCTGGACATGTTCACCTTGGCATACTTCTCCCGCTTTGCCAGCTCCTAAAAGGGGAAGAAAATGCCTGAACTCTAACCTCACCATCTCTTTCTGCTGCTATTTCTCTGCTGAGAAAGCAAGCAGGGAATAGTGAGTGCTAAAAGAACCTGTCATTGGGATTTGATGCTTTATAGAATGTACAGCTGAAAAGCCTCCACTTGTGTTTGGGGAAAGGCCAGTAGTAATCAAGGTTCAGAAGTTTTAAGGTAAGAATACATTAAAAGCAATTACTCTAATTGTAGGTTACCTTCACAAACTTAAAATATGTGACCTTTATTTCGTCTGCTTTTTTGTGATTGAGGATTTCTTATGCTCGTGCTGTTTGTGTAAGCAGAAAGTCACCTTCCCTTAAAATTTCAAGGAAGTGCTTGTAAGAAGTTGACTGACATAATTAATTCTCATTCTCCCTTGAGGCTAGAATATTGCCATTTGACTTACTTTGGCCTCATGAACCAGAAAGTACAGTGAAGTGTGGGGAAATCCTCAGAAATCTCGAGAACGTCATCTTGATTTTTTTTCTTGTAGATATCTGGGAGACAGGATTTTTCATCTTTAACAGGACTTGAATAGTTAAATCATGATTTTAAACTAAAAGCTGAAAAGTTGGTACCCATGCTCATTTTGAGATCAACATTGGGAAGGGAGAAATTTAATCATTCCAACAGATGATACCTCAGAAGTGAATCCTTTGTTATTGAATTTCAGCCAGTCACCAAACCTTTTGAATGACAGCCTTCAAAATGTTGTAGAGTCATGTATTATGGACAGCTACATATCAAATAATAACAAGAATAATTGATTTCCTTAGCTTAAGGTTACCAAAGGCCATCTAAAATTTATGAATGTCTTTCATCAACTTTTCAATTTGTTGATTCCCAGGGGTTCTTATCCAGAGTATTTTATCTATCACTGCTAAAGTGGTGAATGAGCCTCCACTATTCATAAGGCAAGTGACATCATGCTGTTCTGAACACTGAACAGAAAGCTGAAGCAGAGCCCTAATCTTAGTCGTTTTTGTCCATCCAGCTCCTTTTACAGCATCTCTGTGTTGTGAATCACAGTAGGTTTAGTTTGCAGATCTTTGCTCACCAACAATAGTTCAAAATGCAATTTCACTTTGAGATCTAAATACAGAGGAAATCCAAAATAAAGTTAATTGAAAAACAAAATTAGTTATATGAGTTATCCTTTTTGAGTTCAAATTATATTTATGACCCAGAAATTGTTCACTCGCATTTGGTTTTCTTGAAAAACTTGCCTTTACTCTAGTCTTTGTTGAGAGATCCCCAGATGTGTTGCAGTGTTCTGATATACTTACCTGTTTGAAGTCTTGTTTGTTGTGATCAGTCATCAAGAACTCACTTGTTGAGAAACGTACTCTGTTTCCCTTATGTCTCTGCCTAGTTGATCATAATTCATGTGATCAGAAGGATCATTTCTGCTTGAGAGAAGCTATCTCCATTTTTTTCTGGTGTAAATCACATTTATGTTAAACTCAGACATCTTAGAAGTATTCTAGTTGTCTTCCCTGCGTCTTTCTGCCTCAGTCAGATTGTATCCTAGCAAATGTATTGTCTTCTGTAATTTCTTCATGGAGATTGATATTTATTTAATATGAGAAACTCCCAGTTTTTCAAGGAAATATGGCTGGATGTTTGTATGCACTGATTCTCTGGTACCATCAACCCTTACCCCATAATACCTTACACTGTACTGGATGCAATTGCTGTACTGTATTCTCTCTTTCACTCCCCTAGTTAAGGGGACATTACCCTAAAATTTGTAATTAATTGTATTATTCACTCAGTTTTACATCAGGAATAGTCTATCTGACACTTTATATCACGAGACAGAAGTGCATGGGACTTCTAAAACAGACAGTATAGGAGTGCACTGCTGGCTGATTTCCCCAAGCAGGAAGAATAACACATCTAACCCAGAATATCCTCAGGCACCATTTGCATTTGGATAAACATTCATCAACAAACCACAAACAGTTCAACATCCAATAGCTGCTTTGCTGTTACCCATAGGCTCCTGTTAGAGTCTCCCAGGTCCAAATAGCTCTTCTCTAGAGAAGAATTCTGCTACCTCCATCTCTCCAGATGAAGCAACTTACTTTAAGGAATTGATTTCTTTAAAGAAGTTCTGCCATCCTTAATAGGAACTGTGTGCTATGGCCTGATTGATCAGAAAACTCCTCCACAAGGTCCAAGTTTCTGTTCTTAAAACCATCTCAAAAATTGGCTGTTGCTGGGCTTGTTTTTGTCAGAAAGTTGAATAGCTGTTTAACGGGCTGTTAAGAGTAACACACATTTTAATATTTCCTGTTTCAAGCTATCTTTTCATATTTTTGAGTCTTTAACATACATGAAGAAGATGTATCTGATTGCTCTCTGATAGAAAAATTAAAAATAACATTGAGGAATGAAAAACTATTCTATTTTCCCGTGTTACCTCAGCAACTTTTTACAGAAATATTTTACATTTTTTAACAGAGAAGTATAAGAATGATTATTTTCCTGGAACTAAATTTGCAGTGATAACTTTCTGAGACACAAAGAAAATTAATGTAAGTAGATGGATAAGATGGGATGTGGAACATTATGTATTTTGCCTCATGGCTACTGTCTGTAGGATTGCTAGTAATACTTCACTGATGAAAATACTATATATGTATTGAAAATTGTCTTTGGATAGACAGCTACAAGACAGCACTATATCAGGAACTGTGAAATAAATGTAATGGGTTTTGTAATAGGTATAACTGGGATTGATTTGGGATTGAAGAGCGCTGGCAAGCTAATTTGCAAACACAGATGTGCGGGCAGACATATTTGATGCATCCTGAACAGTTCTGCTATGACATTCTGTACAGAATTATTCTGGGTATAAGTATTTGATAAAGCAGTAAAGTGCCAGTGAAATTAATGCCTAAAATTAGGTAATATGATTCTTTTTTAAAGGTGGCTGGCAATAAAAACTGGTTTGTTCAATAGTTTGCCTCAAATTCGTTAGCAAGTGCTTGGCAATATTTACCTGCATAATGAATATGTGTATAAAATATGCTATTCCCTTGTCAATATAGTTTAAGATCTTTTTAAAAGACAGTATTTTGTTTGTATTTTGTAAGACCCTCAGACTTATTTTACAATGATGCATACTCTCACAATCAAAGTAACCACAAATTCTGCCTCCATTCTCATTCAGCTGTCATTTCTGCTTAACAGACTCATTATTTTTCATAATTCATGTAGGCTTGTCTTCATATATGAAAAATGGTTAAAAGTAAGGAAATATGGTTTATATCCACCAAAAGTACCTGACCAAATTTTTAGATATCAAAGTTTAAACAGCAATAGCTGTTATTGACTTCTGTTTGTGTTGCAAGGGTGGGAGGATAGATCATGCATCAGTTTAACACAGCAGATCAGATGAAATACAAAGACCTCATTGGACTGAGAGAGACCAACATCTAGATTTATGCCCAATACACAAATTTAAACAGGTGACTATAAGTCTACTGTATTATATTAGGAAATGGAAGCTTATGTATCAGAAAAAAATGTGCTCCTCACTTTTCTGTTTTTTTTAATAGAAGTGCAATATTTTCTGTAGCAATTTACCTAGGTATAAATCCACAGTAATTACCAAACGTTAATCATAAAACTTTGCTAGCAATTGGTATATGTGGTGTTTCACCTCAGTTTGTTTATCAGTTGGTATATCTGCGTTCAACTTTGGAGACCTAAAGCTTTTCATAGATGGGAGAAGATTCAGCCCTACGGCAGCCAATGAAATAAAAAAAAGTCCACAAATTTCAGCTATGAAACAAATAATTCCTATTCAGAATAGCTGACTGTCAAGGTTATGGTAATATTTATCAATTCAATCTCTTCTGAAATGTACTTATGGAGAATTATTTACATCTTGATTTTAAATTACATGCTGTTGCATAAATGCTGTATTTGTGTGGTGGGGACCATACATGTCTACAGGACTTCTCTGCAGAATATTGCATCCTGTCAATCCTTGAATTGGATTGATGATGAACATAGTCTGCTCTCAAATACTTATATAAAATCCAACTGACTTCCAAATTTGGCACAGAACGTACTGAAATTTTTGAAAAGGCATATAAAATTAGTCTCCTATTATTTTTATGTCAGTGAATTAATGTACATTGAGCAGGCAAGTTTGTACTTTAAAGTGGACTCCATGAACAGCACAATAAATGGTAGACCTGGATTTCCAAACATTTCGTGTATTACTTGCTGTTTTCTTTTTGTTCTGTTCTGCTCCACAAGTTTGATGTTTATGTAGTTTGTAAAAAAGTCATATATTAATATTAAGTTAGAAATTAGTACGTTTCTGTAATCCCTAAACAACATGAGTTACTATTTAAAACCTATTAATATTCAGTTTGTTCAAAGCAATACAGATCAATCTTGTCCCAACAACCAGTTATTTTCCTTTTTTTCCACACTACACCTCCCATATAATACATAATGAGATCACAAATTTGGGTCCGTGAAATCTCAGGGCAGAAGAGCAGAAGGTAGAGTGGAGCAACTAGCAATTTGTTCAGTACAAAAATTTTTTTAATTCTTTATATGAAGATAAAGGTTAGCTAAAACATATTCATGCAGTATTTAGTGCTGCACAAAGCATTATTACAGACATTTATGTTTTGAAAAATATAAAAAGATTCTCATTTAATCAACATTATCACAATGTATGAAACTAATCAACCCAAATTTGCTGTATAAAACCTGCATATTGGATCTGCAGAGCATCTTACAAATATTGTCACTCTGAGTAGATATTTGGGGAGAGTTTAAGGAGTGTAAATATATGAGTTTTATTTAAGTTTACTCTCTCTCTTCAGTCTTTTTCCTACCTCATGCATTGACTTTTACATTTTGTCTTTTATTGCTCTGAGCTGTGTTTCTGATGAGAGCGTCAAATCTGAGGCCTATTTAAGTTGTTTCAGTTTAAATGCATAAAAGTAAATAATTTCCAGTTATGTAATTATTGTCACTCTAAATAGCTGTGTCTTTGTGATTTGCTTTATAGCTACTGTCACTTTTCAATGACTACTAGGCATTCAGATACCCATAGTCTGGCTGAGAGCCATCATTAGCAAATCAAAGCAGATGTATTTGTATGTGTATTTTTTCTTCTCAGTCCTCAGAGCTCTCTGTACTGCTGCTACCTTAGCTTTTGATTCCTGCCAAATTATTAGTCTGCCTAGTAGCAGACATTGTTTTGTCTCGATATTCACATTTTTTTGCAAGTACATTCCTAATATTAGGGACAGAAAGATGATGTCTACAGTGGTTTCATATAGCCTTCAAGTAAGCCCAGTGGCAAAGCCATGATTCAGATGAATTTGACTGAGTCATGTTCTGGAGGGGCTGCCCTCATTCCTGTTCCCCGGATTTCTCTCTGTGAAGGAGCCTTCCTCTCCCAGGTGCTGCCTCACCCTCAAGTGAGGAACCATAGCGGATTTGCCCTCAGCAGCTACTGCTGTTTCTCACTAGAATATAGTTGTCGGCAGTTAGATTTCTTCGATATTACACAAAATTTTCTTACAAAACTATTTTTTCCTTGTTCAGTAGGAATCTTTAGCAAGGAAATACTATGATTAAGAGTTCTTGAAGTGAGGTGTATAAGATGTAATTTAATAACTACTTCACAAGAGATTTGAGGAAATGACCCACACACTTTGGGCCACAGCTCTCTGTCTGTTGAATGAGGATGAAATAGTCTCTTTATTTTAACCTTTTGTCATTTCTTTAGATTTTAAGCCCCTTGGGATGCAGGTGGTGCTTTGCAAAGCATAGGTCCTCATTTCAATTGGAGAATCTTCAGGACTGAATTCATTACAAGGGTCAGGAAGAACAGGGACAGACATTAAGCAGATTAAACATTGTAGAAACATCAATCACTGAAAGGGTGAAAGATTTCTAATAGCCAGTTTTCACTGAAGAAACGAGAGGAAGAAGAGCCTGTTTCTGTGCAATCATACCTACTCATTAACTCGGTAATAATCATATCTTTGGCTAGTGAACTCCTTGCATTTCAGACCTGGATTTTATTTAGCTGAGGCTACAGTCATTATCAAGACTCACTCCTCTCCCTCCAGCTTAGTTTTTAAGTTCATTGCAGTGATAAGATTAAAATACTTAAATAGCTTAAAATTAATTTTTGCATCCTTCTATGGCCTTCATGCACTAAAGTCATGAAATTTCTTTCACTACTTTATTTCTTACTGCAAACGCTGATATCTGGAGTGTGTAAATCACCAATGTGTTTATTTTTTAAATTGCCTGAAACATACGGTTTTGCAGTAAAAGACAAAGACAAAAAAAACCCCCATCCTGATATTTTGGGAAGACATACAAAAAACCCAAACGCAATTCAGGGCATGAATTACTTTAATAGAAGATAAAAATATGCAATAAAACTCTAGGTTTGTTTTTGTTTAATTTTTTTCTGATTCTGTTGTCCCCAGCTGCCCTCAACAAATAATGTCTAGAAATTAAAGTGTCTTATTCTGGAATACAGAATAAGGTTATTTGTAGAGTGAAACAGAGTGGAAGAATCTGGAACTTTATTAATTGAGTTGGTACTTATATTTTTAAAAGGCTAAATAAAGTAATTTCAGTATGCATTTTGAGAGAGGAAGGGAAAATAAGATGCTAAATAGGTGAAGAAAAAAATAATCCAGTAGGAAGAAAGGTGATGAAAACAGGAAGGACCAAAAAAAGCCAAGATTAGAAAGAGAGTAAACAAGTGATTCTGCAGAACGACAATTTATAATCTGATTCATTGTTGTTTTGGCTACTTAAAGTCCCAGTTTTACACAATGTCTTGTGCATTGTATCCTGTCTTGTAAACATAAGTAGAACAGGTAGCTCTGTTGTATTTAAAAGCTTTCAAAATCAAAATGGCTGTGAAGAGTTAAAACAAAAAAAAAAAGGTGATCTTAAAAACTATCTCTTGACTACAAATTTGCTTTCAAAAATTTGTTTTAGTAGGGCAGCCAAAAGTTATAAACATAAATAGCATTGAATATTTATTGCCTTTTGTCAGCAGGGAAAATATTATCTGAACAATATCTTAGAAGACTTTTTATAAAAAGCTAATGCATTATACGTATTTAGATCTTTTAGCCATTAAATATGCCATTTAACAATGTAAATGCTTTGCTTCTGAGTCCCACAATAGTGTCTTCTCAAAAGGACAATAAAATTGCAGACGAAATGCTTTTATTAGAGATTTGGGTATTGTAAAATTAACTGCTATAACTACATTGGCAACTTAAGGGGTTTGGAAAGGACACTAAAACACTCTTAACCTTCACTAATTGCAGGTCCTGGGTTTTCTGCTGTTCTACCCTAGCTTATCTTGTAAGGATATAAATTAAAAGACTTAGCAATTATCTGTGGCGGCATAGTACAATATTCTTTTGAACAGAGTATAAAAGACAGAAGACTAAAATAATAGTGTGTAACTGTTTATATTTAAGAAGTGCTGTCTAAATAACAATTCTTGTGACTAACAGCTTCCTGACACAATATACATCTCAACCTCTTTTCTATGCAATAAGCAGCAGACAAAGCTCAAAACCAGTCATTTAAAACTTCAGGCTTTGAGGAAGGGCAATGCAATATCTGATGTATCCCTGTGACTGTATTAGGAACATCGCTGCCTTGTGGAATACTTTAATTAATGTTGAAGTATTTAAGCTATTGTACCAACCACAACGCTTGCTGTTCATGTTTTAAGGGTAGCAAAATTGAAACACCGAAACTATGATCTTAAATTACCCAATGTGTCCAGCAGATCAAGCCAAGAATCCAGGAGAGGTCTGTCTTGTGACTAAATATTGATTTTTTTTTTTTTCCCAGGAACACACTATGTCCTTCATGACAGCTGCTTTGATCTTAGCAAGTCTTTAAATAACTGTTATGAGAGTCTAAAGGAGGTGATCACTGTTGTTTTGTTAAGGGAAAAAAACAACAGACAAAAGACAACCAGTCACAGAATATTCATACAGAAATGGTCTTGATATTTGTTGTTTGCTGTTTGGCTTGCTCAGCAAATTCTCCAGAAAAAAATTGTATGATGTCATACAATATGTATATACTCTATGTATGTAAAGCTATCCACAAACCTAGGCATCTAGGTAAGTAATCAATATTATACAAAACACACCTTCCTTTCTCTCCAGTGCATGGGAGTCTGTAACCACTTTGCCTGAGGTCAGTTCAGTGTAGTACTTAAAACACTGAACTCTGAGTGCTCAGGAGTGCTCCTGCAGACAGCATAATACATCTCTAAGTGGTTTGTTGAAGTTAACATTGAAACTGGACTTTCATAGCACTGAATCAGATTTATACAAAATGAGTCCCTTGCTTTTAACAGGCATGTGATTACAATAAATACATATCACACAGTAGAAGTAACCGAGCAACTGTAGCTGGTAGGTTGCGAGAATCCCATTTTCCATTCATGACAATTGTAACTATTGTTATGTTTTGATAGATTACTATAATAGAAAGATTAATCATGAAATTCAAAATAAGCAGGTAGAGTCATCCAATCTTATGTTTGTCTATGGCAAGAAATACAAAATAGAACAGACCAGAGTCAGCAGAAAGAGCAAGAACTTAAATTATATGAT
This sequence comes from Cariama cristata, assembly GCF_000690535.1. Classification (NCBI taxonomy): domain Eukaryota; kingdom Metazoa; phylum Chordata; class Aves; order Cariamiformes; family Cariamidae; genus Cariama; species Cariama cristata. The sequence continues at coordinate 155,459 of NW_009636193.1, forward strand.
ACTGGGACTTATTCTTTCAGTTGTGTAACAGGCTAGAATGTGATAGTGCCAGGACATCCTCCAGCTGTCCTGGAAAATAGGAATAGAGGAGTTTATTATATGGTAAGTGTATAATAGTGAATGTGTCATTCATACTGCCATTTGTTTCCTCTGTTCACAGAACACTGTAACATACTTCTGGATAGACTAACAGTACGAATAACTTGCTCTCTGTTTTCAACTACTAGGAAAGTAAGGGCTACTGTATATCTTCCATACAGATTTTATGCTCTAACAAAGCATGTATTATCTTTGTAACAAATGAACACTGATAGCCACAATGAACGTGTCTGATAACTTAGATGTATATTTTCAGAATGGTATCCAAAACTGCCCTATTCACTGTGTGATTAGCGGAAGCAGGAGGATTCCCAACTCATATCTAGTGCACTGCTTAAAAATTGATGCTTTGTTGTTTCATATGCAGTTCATTTGAAGAAGCAGCAAGAAAAATGCTTACTTGGCAGAGATACAGCACATCCTAACTAAACGACCTCCATTATTATTGTCTCTCTTAATAAAATGACATTTTTGCAGTTGCCTCAGTATTTGCTAGTGAATATCATGCAATTACTACAATTTTCCACTGTGAACAAACTATATGCTGGTTAAATAGACTCAGCGGATAGGAAATGGAGGTGTTTGTTAGCAAATGCTGGTTTTTTGCTAGTAATCTCAGAGGTCAAAGGAAAGTAAAAAAAGAAAAATAATCATTACATAGATCAGAAAGGGTATGAAGTTAAAGATAAAGAGGAAAGAGAGAAACTATAGCAACACTTTTGTTGTAAATTAGTATGGCTGAGTAGAAAACCCATGGGAAATTAATAAACAAATATTCCTGAGGCAGAAAGTCCCATCTTGCCCCTGGAAAGTCCATTTTGTTTTTATAAATAGCATCCAAAGGATGTGGGTCCTACAGAGCAGTCTAGTTAAGCAGTCTCTAATTCCAGCCATCTAAAATTTGGTCACATCAGAGTCTGAATTAAGATTCATTGGGAGGATTTCAGTAACTCCACTGGAGCAAGAGTACTGAGGAACAATCAGACAATAGTTCTCCCCTATCAAATTTACTTGGGAGTGAAGAATAGACCTGGGCCTTTCTTGGGATATTGGCTATTCATTACTTTAAGTATGCCTATTCAATAGAAATTCCAAAATCAAGTCTCCAACTGGAAAGGAGGAATAATGAGGAAGGGAAATGTACACTCTTTTTCCTGTCATAAATTGTGTAGAAGGGAGGTCACAGCCTAGTGTTAAAAATTATCTTGAGCTGTTTCTTTAAGTCACGAGAAGAATAAAATACCAAATTAGTGAAATTCATTTCACTTGTGATGACTTGTTCTCTGCTGTGTTCTTTGAAGTAGCTCAACAAGTACTTTTAGTATAGTCTTTATGTGAGCTGTGGAATGGTAGTCGAAAAATAACTTCTTCAGTGGAGTTCAAAGGACTAAACAGGTACAACTTTTTTCTCCATCAGAGTTTGTTTTCCTCCAGAGATTATTTTTAAAGAGATAAACAAAATTGTCATATTCTACATCACTACTGTCAAACTTTTTTTCCCCAAAAGATACTTAATTAGATTTTTAGATAACAAAGCTTGCTAAATTCTCTTAGTACTGTCAGCATTCATTTACAGGAATGTTAGCTATATCACATCATCTGTGGTCCTTATTTCGGAACAGTACTAATACTGGAAATCAAGCTGGCTAACAAGCAGCTTGAGAACACAAAAACCATCTTTTGGAAGAGACAACGAACTTCCATCTGCTTTCAGATGATCAGTGAACTCTCCCTAAAGGCTGAATGGTGAGTGAAGTGTTCCTAGATGGCCACTGCATAAGCAATGGCAGAAGAAACCAACGTCTCCAGGCTGTCAGATGAATGACCTACAGTTTCCCATTTAAAGGACTGAGCAGTATTAGTGGCAGCCAATATAATCCAGAGGCAAGGAGGTAGGTAAAAAAAGTCAGTATTTGGGGGGGACTGTAAGGCTTGAATAATGGAGCACAAGTTTTATATTTCTTACAATGATAAGAGCTTGTCACAAAATTTTTTGTAGCACAATATCTTTCCATTACTCCACACTCTGGTGTGCGATGTTTTCTGTAGAGTGGGCTATATTAAAATTGTCAGCATTAAGTGTAACTTATTCTGTGATTGTTCCTGACACTGCTGTACCAATCTATTCTCTACTGGTCGAGCACCACAATGGGCTTTTATAACGTGCTCGTGCTCTTACAGCCATCAACAAAAGCCAGTTGGCAGATAGAAAGGCTAGATAGAAAGCTACTGAAATATCTGTTAGACTGAGTACGTGCTACATAACTAATGTTATGGTGATTTTGTTAAAGATTTCCAGCAAGATGATAAACAGTATCTCAGATTCCAGCTAATAGAAAGCACAATATTTTGCCAATTTTGTGTCATGCACGATGGTGATGTCAAGGCCTTTTTGTTGCTTGTTAATTAATCATGTTTTGCCTGTCCAAAACCAAAAAAAAATACAGTATTAGCTGTAATACTTTGCATATAGGATAATAAACTCCACAAGTTTTCTTTGTCTTTTACTGTTTACCTGAAGTGGTGATCAGTATTCTAAGTCAGGCTAACTATTAATTTTCTCACAGAAAATATGGATCAAGCCTTTCAATGAGCAGATGAAACAAGCTGATTGTTGCCAGCCTTGATAAATTTTGCTTAATTGGACCTGGCAAACACACAACAAACACTGTGATGTGGACTTAATATAGCACCTACTCTTCTAAAGCTTTGTCTGCAGTGGAGTTGGCATAGCATACAAAAAGTGCTGCAATAATTTATTCTAGAGATTCAGAAACAAATAATTTATTTTTTTTTTCTGGGGGGAAAAAGGAAAAAAACCCACAACCAAACCAAAACCCACAACTCAAACTAAGTTTCCTTTTACCCTTTTCACTCTGTTAACAAATACTGTGGCTCTGGGAACTATCTGTTCTGGAGAGATGATGCTGCATATAACCTCAACTAACCATTAGAAACCAGAAGAGCCTTTCAGGGCCTACAGTTATTTAAGAATGCTAACACTTAGATGAAAGATGTAGATGATGTTATTTGTTTCATTACAAAGTCACAGTAGTGAGGTCTTAGCTGAGCAAGAGCAGGTTCCTATTCTACAGATCATAGAATCATAGAATCATTATGGTTGGAAGAGACCTCAAAGATCATTAAGTCCAACCATATACCTGATGCCACCATGTCCACTAAACCATGTCTTGAAATACCACATCTAAACGTTTTTTGAACACCTCCAGGGACGATGACTCCACCACCTCCTTGGGGAGCCTGTTCCAATGCCTAACAACTCTAACAGTGAAGAAGTTCTTTCTAATGTCGAGCCTGAACCTCCCCTGGCACAACTTGAGACCATTTCCTCTTGTCCTGTCGCTAGTTACCGGGGAGAAGAGACCAACCCTCACCTCACTACAACCTCCTTTCAGGTAGTTGTAGAGGGCAATCAGGTCTCCCCTCAGCCTCCTCTTCTCCGGCCTAAACACCCCCAGCTCCCTCAGCCGCTCCTACTAAGGCTTTTTCTCCAGGCCCTTCACCAGCTTTGTTTCCCTTCTCTGGACATGCTCCAGCAGCTCAATGTCCTTCTTATAGTGGGGGCTCAAAACTGGACAGATCTGTACCAACCCAACAGGATACAGCCTCTGTCAGCCATATAAGCATTTGACTTGATGCCAGGAATTACTTTTCAAATTTTTTCAGTCCTAGAGTCCTGTTTTCGCCCCAAGACCACCTACTTTTTGCAGCATAACAAAGCAGAGACCACTGACAGAACCATAGGAAGGGACTGCTGGCAGAGACTTTTCATATAGTGTCAATTCTGCGCAGAATTTTTTTTTCCTTTTTTCTATTGTTTTTGTGTTTATAAAGCTTTAATGTCTTTGTTCTTGAGCCTCTTGGATCATTGCAGTTAAAAGAGGTAAGCATTTCTGAACTGGTTGTTATTAATTCTTGGTAAGATGCTTAGCATTTTCTTGTTACATCATATGTTCAAAGATAAATGACATTTCAATATATTAAAACTTAGAAGTTGTGTGATTATCAGATTCTCTGATAGTTTAAACTGATACAGCTTCATTGACTTCTCTGAAACTTATCTGTTTTACACCAGCAGATCATTTGGTCCCACAACCACAGCACAGCCATTCAAAAACAGGGTGAATCCATTGTCTACCAGGACAAAGATCATTACCTTTGCTTTGTGTTGGTGGTGTAACATATACCTTCCTTGAGACATTCTGGGCCTTCAAGCTTATAGCTTTAAAAATATTCCTGTCTGACTGTGGTGGGTTGACCCTGGCTGGATGCCAGGTGCCCACTGAAGCTGCTCTATCACTCTCCATCCTCAGCTGGACAGGGGGTAGAAAATAAAATGAAAGGCTTATAGGTTGAGATAAGGACAGGGAGAGATCACTCACCAATTACCATCATGGGCAAAACAGACAACTTGGGGAAAATTAATTTGGTTTATTAACAATCAAATCAAAGTAGGGTAGTGAGAAAATAAACCCAAATCTTAAATCACCTTCCCCCCACCACTCCCTTCTTCCCAAGCTCAACTCTACTCCTGATTTTCTCTCCCTCCTCCCCTC
>NW_009636194.1:0-229 GCF_000690535.1 Cariama cristata
CAGGAGGGTCTTTGCCTGCTTCTCCAAGCGGGGACCTGTCTCCATTCTCTCTCAACTCGTGACTCCCCTCTGTTTGCCTGGTGGCATGAGGCTGTGGGGTCCTTTGCTTCTTGCAAAGCATCTGTTCGCTGCATTTGTCCCAAGGATGGCAAGGCATGGCTCCACCAGTCTATTTCCCTCTCACACTCCCTGATACTCCTCAGCCTCTCCACTACCTCTTTTAGCTCTG
>NW_009636194.1:252-50151 GCF_000690535.1 Cariama cristata
GCTGTGTCCCTCCTTCCCTCCTGTACCAGCGCCAGGCTCAGGCCCTCCCTGCAGCCAGAGACCTGCACAGCGCCATGCTTCTGGGGGAGCTCCGTCTGGGTCGCCACATTCCTCATGGCGACGGCTTTCGGCCGAGTGGAAACCATCGTTAGGCCTCCTCCAGCTAGGCAGGCGATCACCGCCGGTGAGGGTTTACCTCTTGAGCTGTCAGAGCTTCAGCGCCCGGCCTACACGAACCGCCGCGCCGCGCCCCCTAAGGGCCGCTTATGTAATGCGGGGGCTTGACTGCCGTCACCCTTGGCCCCGCCCACGCTGAGTCAGAGCTGCCGCCCGCCACGGGCTCTCCCTCTCCCGGGCTTTTGCCTCAGCGGTTTTGCCGCTCTTGGGAAGGTCCTCCGTCGCAGTCCCCTGCTCCAGAGCCCTTCGCCTCGGTGGCAAATAGAGATTTCAAAATGCATTTGGAAAACACATAAATCTTCTTTTGTCCAAGCTTCTAGTGAGATTTGTATCTTAATTCTTTGAAAGGTCTAGCTTTCCTTGACATTCCCAAATCACCTCAACCAGGCACTTTGGTAGTCTGTTGCTTACTGGCATGGGAATCCTATGAAAAATACGCTTTTATTTACCAGGGATAATACTATCCATTTTGCAATAATCTTCTGGTACAACCAAAACAGAACTAAGTCTTCTACCACACAGAGCTATACCATCTAGGATGAGCAGACCAAATCTATGCTTGACTGTTCTATCTTCTACGAGAGCTTTCCCAGAAATGTTATACTCTTATGCTAGAGTCAAGGGTTAGTCACAGGTACTTCAGGTTTCAGCATGCTCCTGATTTCCAGCTTACATACAATAGTAATTCAAGTAACACTCTATCTGTAGTTACTCATGTTAAGAACACAAGCAATAAAATGTAAGAATATCTTCTTGCGTAAGACAAATCCAAGGCTGAGATGTGAACAATGAGTATTATATGGGCTTTGTCCCTCTTGTGTTCCCTTGATCCCCTGAAACAAAGGAAGAGAAATGATTAGCCAGATCATTCAAACTACAAAACCCAGACCACTGCTCTTATAATCTAAATGGCTCACAACATATACTTGCACTCTGACAAGATTTAACCAATTTTTTTTTCCAGACAGATCGTATTCACTGTTGAGGAGGGGTTACTCTTCAGAATAAGTTGGTCTAGGCAATTTATTTTAGACCTCATGTTCCTCCATTTTACATTTTACATATTTTCAGTAGGTAATAGAGACCAGTTTATAACCTAAACGCTTCTCCCTCCTCACTGCTGGGGATTCAGTTGTCTCTTACTGAAAGTAATCATGCTACAATTAACCCTTAGCTTGAGCAGCTGTTTGATGAGCTTGGCTGTTGTGGACTCAGCCTCACCAACACCTGACTTACCTGCCCAGACAACAGGAAAAACAGCTTGGACAAAGATTATCACAAGTGCACAGTCTGCAGTTTTCTCAGAATAAACTCAAGTTTTACAATACAGACAGTGGTCATACTCTACCCTGCACTCAGCAGTGTAGTTTTATACTGAATCTGTACAGGATGGGGGGACAAAAATGAAACCATGATCAGATTAAAAAAAAAAAATACATGGAGTTTAAACTTTCAACATTCCAGTTAAAGCTGTCTTGCCGCCACTTTCAAAGGACTAGAATAATTTTACCTTGTTGCACATGCTTAAAAGAAAATCCACAAGACTAAATGAGGAAAAATCATTCATCTCCAGAGTTAAGTGACAGAACAGGAAGTTCTCTTTTCCAAGTGTTTAAAATTCTTGCTCTGAGGTCAGAGGTGGTTTACCTTCTCATGGCAAACAGGCAACAGATTCATACCCATAGCTCAAGTGGATTCTGCATACACTTCTTTTGGAGAAGTTCCTGAACCACAAACAGAAGAGTCCTTGAAACTGTGGTCCCAAGATAACCACTAAAAAAGGAATAGAAAACATCTGAAGTCAACATTTCCTGCTACTTAAAAAAGGATAAAGCAAATCTTCAATATAGATTTCCAGCCATTTTTGGCAGACAGCTACATCTTATAGGCTAGACTCTGGAGAGTACTCCAGGGACAGTATAATAACTTCAATTTGTCATGTTTCTCCTGATAGCCTCTCTAACTGATAGTCATTTCCTTACTAGGGAGAAACCTTCCTAGACACTGCTAGTACCTTATTTGCTAAATTTTGAGGAGGCAAACTGAGTGAATGTAATAAGCCTATAGACATTATCTAATAGATCCTACTGATTCCAGTAGTCACAAATAGTCCATGAGAAGTGAATTGCCCAAATACCTATCACATCTGTCTTCCCTAGGTGCAATCAGTTGCTTTCAAGCCTGGATGGAATTCCAAGTTTGGGGTTTAAGCTACTAGGCTTCATAGGTATGGAACTCACTTGAAAGGCAACTCTTCTCCTTTGCCATACTTGTAGAATTAGTGATACTGGAGTCTGAGCTGGAACGGTGACACGTGAGAAGGCACAGCTAGTAAGACTTTCAGCTTCAAAAATCTACTTTCTCACTTGTTCCAGAACAACCTTTATTTTTCTCTGGGGCAAGTTGAAAGTAACTGCTGAACTGAAGCTGCAAGAAATTGGCTGGAGATGCATATGACTACTGAGTTAGTTGAGATGTGAAGACTAGACTTCTGTATCCACCACTCCTGGGTTAACTTTTAACTGATTGAGCTTCACTCATCTGCTAGGACAACAAGTTTAACTCAGTGAGATTAATTATTTTGGAGTACTGGTAATATAAAGGTTAAGCCTGCTCTTGTAGGCTAATCTAGATCAGCATCACGCATGCCCTGTAATGATTGCTCCACTATCGTCTTGTGAAGACTCTGTTAATGCCACATAGATATTTGCCTACCTGAAACAACTTTCATAATCAGTTCCTAAAATATATTGCCAATTAGGATTTTTTACACAAAGAACTGAGATCTTTTAATTTACAAAAAATATATTTCCCAATAATTCACATTTCAGTTCTACCACAACACACAGTAACATTTACAGCAATTATAAACAAGTTGTTCAGTCATATATTTTTATATCTATTCTGAAACCTAATTAGCCTCTTAAGTCAAGCTGATTATGTCTTTTTAAATGTCTGCTTTTCTTATTTGCTATAAGTAAGCTTTTAAACACAAAATATACAAAGCAGCATGTCATCTGAATCCTATCAAACAAAGTTATTGAAGCATGAGGTCTATATAACCAGTGAAGCAGAAGACCATGCTATTACATGGATAAATGCTCTAGAGTTACTGAAGCAACACAAAAACAATCATAGAAACATGGCTTTTGAAACCTCATAAGCAACTCATTTTGGAAAAAAAGTTTGTGTGTGTGTATATATATGTATGAATATACACACATACTCACATAAATATAAGTAATTTGAATCAAAACTACAGAACAGATACATGTGGCTTTGATTTAAAAACAAAAAAATTATTTCCCACTCACTTCCTCCCCAAAACAACAGAAAACAAGCCAGAAATCAAATCTATCTATCTACAAGACTTTAAAAAAAAATTAAAAATAAAGATTCTTTATTTCCTTACAGTTTATTGTTCTTTCTCACATGTTTCGATAAAGGAGAAATAACAGTTCCCAACCCATGTCGTCTCTGGCAACACCATCACGTCACAGTAGCTTCAGCACTCACTGTCTTACAGACTCCTCTAGGGCTCCAAGGGGGTTGTGCTCAGGTCCTAGCACAACTCTCATTCAGTTACCATTTGGGATTAGACCCTACCTCCCAGCCTACCTTTTAGACAGCCAAACTTATGCTGAGGTATGTAGGGCATCAGGGCATTTGCTCCCCAGGGTGAGTGGACAGGGTTATCGGGTACTTAGGCCTGGATGCTCCAGCTCCCAACCCCTTGGCAGCTGCAGCCATCAAGTCCATTGGGGAGGTGGATGATGCCAGGGCTCGGGCTCTTCCAGATAGTGGATGTGACTGACTGATCTTGAAATCCTTTGTTTAAAAAAACACAAAGAAAAAAAGCTTATGTAAAACAACGTGAGTTTACATAAAGCAGTACAGCTGATTCCAATGGAGGTCTGGGCCCCACCTCCTGCATGGCACGTGGGAGTGTGATGCAGTACCAGCACCCAGAGCAGGGCAAGGCCGAATGCCGCAGAGAGGCTGGCTGAGCACGCAGTTTTACTCTTCTATATGCAATTCACCTGGCGATGTAGAAGAGCACGCTTAGCAACCTGCAGCGCTGACACCCTCTCAAAAATAGGTGCTGTTAACAAGCTGCCTATATGAATAGCACTCTCTCGAGGCCTCCATTTACCCACTTCGTGCTCTCTCTCTCCATCTTTCCCCAGCCTTCTGAGCCTGTTCCCCTTCATAAAAATTAATTTCTTCACCACCTAGGCCTTGTTAGTCTGCAACAGGGCAATGTTTGCTCTCTCTCCCGCCACGCACAGGACCTCCACACACAATATGGGAGGGGTTTGGCTCAAAAAATCCACCCTGGGGCATATCCCCCCAACAGTAGACATCAGACCCACCACCTCATCCCAGGGGACACAATTTTAGACCACCATGTCTGGCAGAGGGGATGGCCCTGCAACTCCACCCTCCCACCTCGACTCAGCAGCCTCACTGCTATAGAGGGAAAACTTTGGGTCAACCCCTGGGGCTAGGGTCCCGCTTCACCCTCACTCACCAGCTCCCAGGGTGCCCCAGCCTCCTTAGCCAGCCCCCACCAGCACTGTCCAGTGCCTCACAGGGTTGGGACCTCACAGGAGGCCAGCAGCAACTGGTTGGAGCAGATCCATTTTCTCTTGTGTTTGTGCAGCACCTGGAAATTTTTGATTCAAGCCTCCCATGATCTCAGGGGCCAGCAAACTCTCCATAGCTGCAGGCAGCTAGCCCAGCCCTCAGTGAAAGGGGCACTGGGCTCTGGGGGTGATGGTGGGCCAGCTCTCACCTCAGACGACAGCCTTCACAGTGAAGGGAAAAGCTACCGTAGTGCCAGGCCAGCATCTTTGATCCAGGGTCAGAGGCTCGCCACTTAATAAGCAGTTTTTTCTACGTTTGCAAGCGTTTTCCGTAGCACAGAATAAGGCTAGCGTGGAGCTCCTTTGTTTCCAACTGCAAACATTTGTTCATTACCCTAGGCTGATCAGCAGGGTAAAGAACAAACATTTGCTGCATTGATGAAATGGGACAATGAATAAATACCTTGGGACTAGTCAGTCTTAACATTTACAGTTGTTTTAGTTAACTTGAGTTAATTGCCAATTAATGCATGCCACTACACAACTAAAATATTCTAATCAGGATAGTCCCAAAGTGAAGGCCTTCTATTTCTTATATTTTAATTATTTACTTACACAAAATTAACAAACTCAGACTATCAAGATACATGTGTAAAGGGACTCTTAAAAGAAGCAAACCTTTCAGCCACAAGATACTCCAGGACGGAAAATGTGGGACATATTCCTCATTCTGTGCAACGTTGTCAGTCAGAGGAGCTAGAATAGGCATTTTTTCCCCCATTCAAAGACCATAACGAAACACTTTTCACTACAGAGAACTACACTAAGCGATTTGTTTTCATAATAATAATAACCTAAAAGACAAATGAAAGCCATCAAAGAATGAAACTAATCCAAGCATCTTTGCAAGACAGCAGCTGGCACCTGTAGCTGCAGATATATCTGCTGCACCACCACCTGCAACATGAGAACAGGCAAACCAATGTACAGCAAAACAAATGTGCTACAGGACTGGGAGGGGGGCGGGGGTGGTGGGTGTAAGATTTTTGAATGTGGAGCTTAGCCTTGGGATAGTTTTCAGAAGCAAGCAATAAATCACTCATAGGGGTTGTTTTACTGCAAACAATAGTGAACTTAACTAACAGGACGAATGTTCTGCTATACTAACCTACTTTTTGACCGTATGTATTTCTAATGTCGGTTTTATGTGTGTGTGTTTGTTTTTGCAACAGGAGCCTAACCTGAGGGATTTATAGTGAGAATATCGACTGTTACATTGGTCATTGCTGCCCTCTAGCGAGTACACGGAACAAGCAATTGTAAGAGGGAGTATTTGCTGCAAAAGGTTTCTTTGCTCTCAAGATATAAGTGATTAGCTGGTATCATTGAACTATGATAGAATTTTATGAGAGTGAAATCCTAGTTAATCTTAGACTTAAAATATAAATTGGATAAACAAAGTACTTGAAAGTAAATAAATAAACGTTTCTGCAAATGGATCACAGATTACAACCAGCAATACTTTTGTGTTGCATTAAAATACTGCATGACAAGTAATTCAGAAAAGTTACAGCTGCAAACAAGAAATCCATATTACGTGACAACTAGTTCAATGAACAAATTGGTCTAATTTATCTAGGAAACATTTAATGTGTGTGACAGTGTTACGCTACAGAGGATTTTCACAATAAACAGTGTCAGACATTTCAACAAAAAACAGTGTAAATCATAAATGTGCACCATTGCCTTCATTCCATAAATTGCATATGTGCAGAATTGCCTGTCATTTCAGTAGGAGTAAATAGGTACTATAAGGTTTGTTACAATTCAAAGTTATTTTTTTACAAAATCTGTGTTTTACGGTAGACAAGTTATTTGATAGTCTTTAACACTGTAGTTCCAAATTTCCAGTATTTTGTGACCATGGTGGGGGGGTTGTTTAGCTTAGCTTTTGTTTAGCAAACTTTGTCCATATTACAAACAATGCTGAAAATCCTATCCTTTGATGCAGTTTCTTGATGCAAACTCTTAAACCTATATTTTTGACTAGCATAAATACCAGTTAATTGTACTAAATTGTAACAAACTGAAACGTCATAGTAAACTACTTCAGAGAAAACCCTGGTTTTCATCTTTATATGCAGCAAGCTGGTGGAGAATGTCTGAATCCTACAGACACAAACCTCCCGTTAGACTTCACAGTCATTTGTAACAATATAATCAAATTATGGCAGCTAGCAACATAATCACATAACTAGGGTAGGTTTATTGGTGGGAAAGGGGTTTGGAAAGGGTTAATGCACGCTTAATGTTTCCTAGTGTAATCATTCTTGAGAAACAACTTTTTTTCAAAAGTAAGTTCTGGAGCACGAGATGGTTGCTCTATGAAATTCTCACTGATTTCTCAAATTTAACTTCCTTAAACTGGCATTTCTTCCCAACAAAGAATGCTATTGCCACTAAAAGTACAGTTACAAATTAGAAAAAGGGATAGTCTGTTCAAAAATTACTATTTATGGTGTCATCTGAATTAAAGCATTACCCAGGCCCATGTTTGGTACTATTAGGACATTAAAACTCAGCCTCTGACTCAATGATATTATAAACTAAGTAGATGGTGCATTTAGGTAAGCCAGACTATTTCCTTTTCCAAGTTCTCAGGATATCTCTAATCAGCATGTGCTACGGATGCTCCTTGCATGCTTCCGGGAAGCTTCTTCTGGACCTCACTCCCATTTATTTTCTGCTAAAAATGAAGATGAATGTCCAAAGTGAGGAGGAAAGGAAACACACATGTTGTGAGTGGGAAACATGATCAGAGCACGTACTCAGGCTTAACAGATCAAAGTCAGTCCTGAGTCCATAATGATTTTTTGATAGTGCAAACTTGTCATCTGTAGCTAGCTTCAGTAAACTTCTCTTTTGAATCAGATTAATACTGAAAAAAAAGCTGAACTTGTTCATGTCACCTTTACAGTCTCTCAGTCTGCCAATGCCTTTTGGTTTCTCACGCACTTGTGCTCAGAACACATTCCAGTTTTTGGTTAACCCAGGACTACAATGCTCCAGATGAATGCAGTAAAACTATTTCTTCTGTCATTAGCAACCTTTATCTCTGTAATGAGCCTGGCAGAACACAGGGCACTAAATATTAAACAGCTATCTAACTAATAATCAACCCCTGGGACATACATGTCCACATTTAGATTCCTGCACTGCACTTCTCTACTCCACCTATAAGCTCTTATCTGAAAAGAATGTGATAAAAACAGCTACCCACATTTTCCTATCTGAAATCAGATCAATGCCAACCACTCTCAGAGAAAGCGTCTACCACCTGGGCTCTTCATTAGTAAGTTGGCCAAGAAACTGTCACGTGATTATCTGAGAAAGTTTTCCCTGAGGCAGAGCAGAGACAGGCCCAGGAGTGTCAGAAGACAGAGCCCTTGCACTGGGATCACAGTGAAGCAGAAGGGATGGAAGTCTGCAAAGGAATAGCTGTGAGTGAAAGAAAAATAGAAAAGACATGAATAACTGGAAGTAGATGAATGAGAAGGGTGCGGAAAAGCATGGAAGGAGGATAGTGAGACTATGGAATGGACAGACAGGCAGAGACACAGGACCAAGTTAAAAACAAAATAACTAAAATAAGAACTAGAAAACTCCAGGACTTGGAAGCAGAACAGTAAGCCATTCTGGGTGTGCTGTGGGTGTGCAACTTTTGGCCTTCGAATATTTGGTTACATTTTTTGGATATACAACTTTTCTTCAAGAAGGAAGTATTTTAAATGCCTTGATATATAAAGTACTCTGTTGCCTAAATCCTAAATATCAAATTTAAGATAAAAGAAAAAGATGAGATTTAATAAAACATTATGACTTAACAGAACATTTACAGAACTTGGCTTTAAAGAAAAAGATGTAGGTTAAACCTGCTTATACCTCTTTCATTCAAAGTTATATAGGCACTTACATGTTTTGCTGGTTGGGTTTTAAAGCTCCCCATATAGCTTCAAATGTATTCTTTGTAAGTATAATTTTACCAATTTTATTCAACAAAATCCTATCAGTAGCTAATCACCAAAGATATTTCACACTCCACTTCACCTATTTGTTCCATTCACTGAAAGTGTCATATTCTATTTCGAACTCACTTAAAAGCTTGATTTGTCAGCACGGTCTCTGGGAAAGCCACTCACTACACATAGCCTGCATGACTCCTATGCTCCCCAGTACTTCATTAGTTGTAAATACACTTTAAAAAAAAAAAAAAAAAAAGAGACAAGTCTTTCTTTAACAGGCAGAAAAAAACTCTCTCTCCATTACACACACGAAATGATCCGTGTATGTTCCCCATTTAAGAAGGACAGATTTTATGCCCATCACAGCACTTCACTGCTCCAATTATTCACATTCCTCTTCAAAAAGCACAGCTATTCTGTGAGAACTGTAGTGCTCCAATGGGCCATGAAGTCTTTAGGAAAGACACTATTTATTCCTTGGGACCACGTTGCAACCTAAATCATTCATGCAAATCTTGAAAGAGGATCACTCTGAGGCATTTCTATACCCAAATGTTGATGCACATTCCCAAGCGACTAAAGGATAGAATACAAAATAGAATAGAATGCAAAAAATGTTCTAGTACCTTTGCCCAGGGAAGTGGTTGAGTCACCATCCCTGGAGGTATTTAAAAGATGTATAGATGTGTAGACATGGCACTTAGGGACACAGTTTAGTGGTGGACTTGGCAGTGCTAGGTTTATGGTCGGACTCCATGATCTTAAGGGTCTTTTCCAGCCTAAATGACTTTATGACTCTATGTACAAGGTAGCCCACACCACTTTGTAATAAACCACTAAAAATACTCAAAAGCAAAAGTAGTTGCCAGTATGTGCTTAGCAAGATACAACCTTGGATTCAGAGCAGAGTTATACTGAGGAAAAGATGACAAGCACATTGATGTCACTGTTACCTTTCATGAAAACCACTATGGGAAAGCTCCTGTGATCTAGTATTTTAATTTTTTAAGGGAAAGATAGTAGTCATTGTTTCACATACATACATGCATGCATAATACATATATACATACATGTGTGTATATACAAGGAAAATAAGGGCATATATATACTCCATCGTGTATGTGTATGTATATATAGGCATACATATGAATATACCTCCCTAAACATGATTTTCCAGAATTGGAATATTGCTGTGCAAAAAGTAGTTACTAGTCACTGCTTAGCCTTACACTATCACTCACTCAAATGACTTGAAAATAAGTGTGGAAAAAGTATACATACTTTCGTGTATATTTGCTGAAATCTCTTAGAGTAGAACTTATTTCATCTATACAGCTTTGTTCAGATTTCCACCAGTTTGACCAAGGATAATGGTTAAGAATGGGAAGAATTACAGAGTTGGCAAGGGTTGTGTATGGTTCAGTTAAGATGCTTGTGGCCCACAACTCTGGTTACAGGCAAGTTTAATGTTACAGCTCTGGTAGTGCCAGAACAACGTCTTCAGTTTTGGGTAAAATGAAGACTAGCAGAAATATTTAGAAATACCAACTACTTCACAAACTGTTACTATAATTCACAGTTTGGGGGTTAGATTAGATTTATCTAAAACATTTCACTGAATTGCTAACTTCCATTTTCATTTGCATCACTTCCACACACAATTTAAATACAGCACTGCCTGCCCTCACAGGTCTGGTTTTAGTATGACATCTTTCACACAGTTAATTTGCTCCATTATCTTATCTTAGCACATGCATCTGTTCAGTATATAGAGGTTAAGTGAGTTTGCTTAGTGGAATCAATCCAAATCTCAGGTGCTTGAACTTACTCAATTGATAAAGGGAACTTTTCAAATAAATTTATTGCAAAATGCTTTGGTCTTTTTTTTTCTGTTTTCCTGTATCTTAAATATTTCCATTGCTCTTTTATTCTGGTGCAAACACTTCAACATTTTTCCTTATGGAAATTCACAGTTGGAGCTTGGGAGCAGAAAAAATAAGCAACTCATACGGAGGATTTTCTCCATTCTTTTAAGGATTCTATCCTTGATTCTGTCTATGATTTTTTTTCCCCTATTTTTAAATAAGACCAAAAAAAGACTTTTTTCAAAAGGAAAACAATAGCAAGTTCTTAACAAAATCACTGATGATTTGCACAAAGTAACAGAAAAGTGTAAATAGAAGACTAGCAGGTGAGTATTTTTAGTTGCAGTAAGATCAGCTTTCATTGCTGCACATGTCACTTTCTTTGGATTACACTAGTTTATGAACTAGAATTCCCCACTGACCATCAGATTAGAAAATAGATATAGCCCCTTAATGTAGGACTATAAAACTTGTTTCTGATCATACGCTGGTAGTACCAGGTATTAAATATGGCCAAATGTTTCAGTTTCAACAATAATTTTTAATATGTGTGACTTACAGAGAAGGCAAAACTACATTTTAATTCTTACTGCTTTTATGGCCATGGGAAGAATAGGTTACAGAAATAAGGGAGGAAAATACCTAAAGAGGAAAATTAATATGAAAATTAAATTTGACATCTTACTAGTTTTGTGTTCTAAAAGGTGGCAATTTAGGCTTAGAAAAGTGACACCCACCACACACCCACCTCATCCTTCCAGGGCTTATTGCTCTGTGGCAGAAAGGAGCAGACATTCCAGCTTTAGCTCCAGATTCACTCACTAGCGAAGATGCATGTGAGCTTAGAAGAATAGGACTTGCTCTCACACTATGCCTGCTGTCCCAAGCCACACTTTTTCTTTTTGCAGGTTGATATGCATGGGAATATAATGCCTTTATGGACTTCACAGTAGCTACAAAAAGCAACTCAAGCAAATCTAAAATTCCCTGAGAACTCTCAAGAAGAAGGTCAAAGTTTCGCTTCAAGCCTAGAAACAAAAAGATACACGGTGTACAGCTAGCCAGTATCACTCTAAACACATCTCATCAACGAGCTCAAGGTGTCGAAACCTTGCAAGGGCAGATGTCAGTAGTACTCAGGAAAGCAGCAGCTGTTCTGAAGCCTAGGAACATACATCCAGCAGTTCTGCCAGTAAATCTATGATCTCTCTTTTAGGTTGTTCTCAATTAACTTATTTTCTATTAAAATGGAGCATATTTAGTATTTTCAGTATTGTACTTATTAAGAATGTATTTGTAAGAAGGTACCAGACAACAAGGTGCTTTTAAGTTCCTAATGGATCAACATGGATGACTGGGCTCAAAGAGTTGTTGTGAATGGAATTAAATTCAGTTGGCAGCCAGTCACAAGTGGTGTTCCCCAGGGCTCAGTATCAATGTTCTGGACAAGGTGATTGAGTGCACCCACAGTAAGTTTGCAGAGAACACGAAGTTGGGTGGGAGTGTTGATCTGCTTGAGGGTAGGAAGGCTCTACAGAGGGATCTGGACAGGCTGGATTGATGGGCTGAGGCCAACTGTATGAAATTCAACAAGGTCAAGTGCTGGGTCCTGCACTTCGGCCACAACCCCATGCAACACTACAGGCTTGGGGACGAGTGGCTGGAAAGCTGCCCAGCAGAGAAAGACCTGGGGGTGTTTGTCAACAGCCAGCTGAATATGAGCCAGCAGTGTGCCCAGGCAGCCAAGAAAGCCAATGTCATCCTGGCCTGTATGAGAAATAGTGTGGCCAGCAGGACTGCGGAAGCGATCGTCCCCCTGTACTAGCCACTGGTGAGGCTGCACCTCAAATATTGTGTTCAGTTTTGGGCCCCTCACTACAAGAAAGACCTTGAGGTGCAGGAGCCTGTCCAGAGAAGGGCAATGAAGCTGGTGAAAGGCCTGGAGCACAAATCTGATGGGGGGTGGCTGAGGGAGCTGGGTTTGCTTAGCCTAGAGAAAAGGAGGCTGAGGGCAGACCTTATGGCTCTCTACAACGACCTGAAAGGAGGCTGTAGTGAGGTGGGGGTCAGTCCCATCTCAGGGACAAGCAATAAGACGAGAATAAACAGCCTCAAGTTGTGCCAGGGGAGATTTAGATTGAATATTAAGAAGAATTTCTTCACTGAAAGAGTTGTCAAGCATTGGAACAGGCTGCCTGGGGAAGTGGTGGAGTCACCATCCCTGGAGGTATTTAAAAGGTGTGTAAACATGGTGCTTAGGGACATGGTTTAGTGGTGGACTTGGCTGTGCTAGGTTTAGGGTTAGACTCAAGGATCTTAAGGGTCTTTTCCAACCTAAATGATTCTGTGATTCTATGGTAACATTTAAAGTTGCCAATTTTACCTGAAGCAGCTTTTAATTTGGGTTTTAGGGCAGTTTTTTCTTTGACATATGGACCCCTAAGTATTTTCTATTTGAGGTCTAGAGCTCTATACAGAGCATATTTGCAATAGGCTTATTAGTTTTGCCTATTTTTTTTCTCTTTTCTCTATTACCTTACCCATACCACATATTAGTGGTTAGAGACAGAGTGGCTAAAGCTTCTCTGTAAATACATGCAGTAGGATAATTTCAAGTCTCATTCAGGACTCAGCTCAGATGTAAGTTACTCAGCTCAGACGTAAGTTGATGTCTGTTCATTGAGGATAAGAAGTTGGAGGCAGCCAGAGATACCAGTCGTTGCATCACTCTTGTATGCTATTGGGCACAGAAACTGGTGAACCCTAATCACTTTTAGCTATGCCGGACTGCTGCTCATCAGCAGTGACAAAAAGAAAATACACCAAAGAAAAATGGCTATTGACGCATGTTTTATTATACAGCAATTTGTAATACAGAAAATGTGTAGTTCTTTTTAAACATATATATGTACAAAATTACAGTGAATGCAGTGATCTGTAGTTTTGAGGAGGAACAAACTGCATGAACATCACAGTTTTATTTGTAAACAGTATAAGTTAAAGTTTCCAAAGTTTTCACAATTTAGAGCCTTATTTATATAATAAACAGACTTTATTAAAAGTTGGCACATGCAATTGGCACTGAATCTCTTCCTCATACTAGTATGTAAATACACTTCTATTTTAAATACTTCACTTTATATTCAGTAGGAAACCTTCACAGCTTGGATTTACTTGTTAGTCAGCCACTTAATGACTAATTTCCTATAAACCCAGCTATCTATAGCTATGACTCAAAGAGTAGAAATTGTAGAAAAAGGACTTCTTTTCACAAAAAGAGTAACACATTTGGAACTACATTCTACATGTCTTAGTGAAATTTTCTTTTACCATGAGAAGAGTTTTCTCACAAAACAAGATAGTTGAAAAAAACTGAATAATGACAATATTGATGTTACCAGTCCTACGGATACCAGTAAGAAAGTATTAGGCCTGATAGTAATACAGTGGGAGAGAAATACTAAAATAACTGGTGCTATAAACAGCTTCTCCAACTCACAAGTAGCCTGGACAGGGTCAAAGGGATAGCATTACATGCTATATCAAATCTGGCAGGGGTAGTGGTAAAGGGCATTTGAACTGCATATGAAGAATTAGTCCATTTTTTAAATTACCTAATACAGTCAGAAACATCTTCATAGTAGGTTTCTTTGTAATACAATGAAGTGTCTTGACTATGTGAATAAAAATCTCCCCTTGGTTTACAAATTAGGGATCTTTCACTGAAATATTTTTCCCTAAAAAGTTACCTAGCATTGTTGTACAGCAGTGGATTGGGGAAGAAAGAAAACCTCTTTAAAAGGATCTATAGATGAACAGATTGCCTGCACTAGCACAGAACCTACTACCTTAATTTGGGATCTGCATAGGTGCACATCTACATGGTGCTCCTTGCAGGAGGGGCCCGCAGATATTTTCTTTGGAATAGACTTTGTATAGACTTAAAACTGTAATTTATTTTTCCTAAAATAATAGAGGATTTCATAGTCAATACAAAAATAGTTACACCAAAAAATATTTAAGCCATGTTAGGCCATAACTGTACTTCTAAGAACAATTAAAAAAGCGCTGTAGCTTGTCTTATTAAGCTACTAATGTATGCTAAACAGGCACAAAGTGGTTAGAAGAACTTAGATGACTAGAACATTTTCAGAGCATCTCACAGAAATTATTGCCTCCAAAATGTGTACTATGCCACAGTTAAAAAGGGTCAAAAACAATATAGGATAAAATAATACTTCTGTGTAAACCGAATAAAAATAATTTATTTACAGACCATGAGGAAAAACACGAAAGGCCTTTCCTTTTCAAATAAATACATGTATTAAGGGAACACATCCACTAACTAAAAAAATAACTTTGCGCGATGAAATGAATAGTTCTTATGTACTAAACAAAACCATAAAAACATTCAAAGTACAATAGTGCAACCATGTCAGACCATAAAGCTGATGTCTGCCATTTTACATTTTAGGCAGAAGGCATGGTAATCTTTCAAAGCAAAACAGAAAACTTTATATATTCATTATTTCCATGTATAAATACACACTTTAATGTCCACATTTAAATATTTTTCCAAGTTCTTTTGCTTTAACATGAATTCTACACAGTATTATGTGAATATTCAGACTTGATGGAGCTGATCATCACAGGATTTCTAAAATCAGTTTCAGTTGAGCTATAGCTACATCCCCATTTGGTAATGCTTTTTTAGTAATTTAGACATTGACCATAAAACCACTCCAAGGTAAAACTTTGTTAACAGTTTCCAACTCTGAATCTTATTTAAAAAACAACACTGTTTGAAATTAAAGTTGCTTTATATGACACGTAAAAATTACAGAGCTTAAAAAAAGAAATTCAGTTTATATAATTTAGCCAAGTAACACAGGAGAAATTTTGGTCATTAAAATAAACCAAAAAAAAGTACCCAAAATATCAATGGCCCAATTCTGCAGAGAGAGAAAAACAGGTGTGAAGGCAGGTCTCTGAACTCACATCCTTCAACCAGAGTCTCTACAGTCTTGGGACATTCACATGGCACTCTCTGTATGATAAGAATCTTATATGTAAAAGCAATTACTGCACACCACACACACTGCTAACTCTGGGATGTGGAACCTGCATTTGCAAGAGGTACCTCACGAGGTACCTCTCTCTCACCTCTTGGTGAAGAGAAGGCCAAAGGGGATCTAACAGCCTACAGATACTGAAAGGGAAGTTTCCAAGATCGCAGCCAAACTCTTCCTGGTAGCAGGAGATAACGTAATGGCAAATGGCTACAAATTTGTAGCGACTTGGGAAACTGAGGTTGGACATGAAGAGAAATTTTTATCCAGAAGGGGAATGCAAGCACGGGAGCAGGCTGCCCAGAATGGTGGTGGTATCTCTGTCCCTGGGGATCTTCACAGCCTGACTAGCCAAACCCACAGCTAATCTGATCTAGGGCTGGCAACAGTCCATCTCTGCTTGCGTGCTTCGGAGGTTGGACAAAACCACTTCCAGAAATCCTTCTTGCACACAACTTTATGTGATTCTCTGTAACCAACCAAAATGTTTTACGCATGCAGATGTGTTAACAAGGTTTGGGCAAACATATTTCAACTCCTTTACTGCAGGCCAAGACCACAGAGCTGATCCAACACTGTGGTTCAGGAGACACATATAGAACACTGAGCCTCAGTCTAAGCCCTACAAGTTAACAAAAGTTAGTAACGCTAAAGGAGCCGCATTTTGGAATCTAAGTAACAGCTTATAATCATGACATTCTCATCCTGAGAAAATGCAAATGCCTACACGTTGCAAGCTTACACGTCAGAAACCAATTGCTGGATCATGTCCCTCTCTCCTTCCTACTGCTGCAGGAAGAACTATCTGCAAGTACAGCCCACATGAATTCTGCTTGCATTTCACTCCTTTGGAGAAGGAGAAGATTTTACACACAAAAAACACAGAAAAGGCTGTCATCAATGCACTCAGTTAGGTGTGGTTTTCTCCTCAGAGAGCTAATTACAGCTGCAATTTTCTTATTTAAATAATACTGGGTTAATAGTAAACAATACATATGTGACCAGCCATATTCCTGCTACACCTGCATCTCCTTTCTCTGCCATCTGCTCCAGATAAGTCTCAGGACTACAGTGAGGCCTCTCGTACTGCTGAGCGGGAAGATGCTACAACCCTGAAGCCTCCTGCATGGAATAACGCAGTGTGTGAAGATTCCCTTAGTACTGCAAAAAGAATACAAAATGTTTTCTCTTCTAGGGCTGAAATACAATACAGTGAAATAAAATGTCTTATCCCTTCTGGCATTAGATTTCTCTGTCTTGTTAAGATAAAGCTTTCAGATAGTTACCTGAAGATTAGCTGCTCTGATCTACAGGTTTGAAAGGACACTTAAAAACAGTGCTCTTCCTACTTTAAAACTTTCTTTTTTTTTTAACAATGAACCATCCTGTTTCTAAGAACTCCACATTTTATAAAACTGGTAACACAGCACAGGCTACACAGTGTTCAAACATAGTGCTGATAAAATGCAGTAACAGCTGCTAGTCATACCGGTTTCTAATCAGTCCATAAAACTTTATCCAAGGTTGATTTACTGAGCTAGGTTTCAGCCTGGAGATGCTTTATTAATACGAGCAGAAAAGACTGAAACAGTGTGCTGGCTCTGAAGGGGCCCTATCCCATTCCAATCAAAATTAGCGAAAGCCGAGAAGAACTGGATCATGATTCTTAATTGTAGAAATACTTACAATTTTTACTACATTATAGGACTGTTGGGAACTTTTATAAGCCATAACTACTCAGTTTTTAGAGATGCTGACATCTAAAGCTACCATCCACTGGTGAGTTTCTCAGAATTTTCCTAAAATCAGGCAAAGGAATTCTCATTAAGGTAAGTGATTGCTGTTCATTTCAGCAATGTGAACAGTTTATACAGATCCTTGTGCATGTGCAGCAATTCTTTCACCTGCAGGTTTAAAACTTTAAAAATGCATAAAGAATATCCATTAAAACAGACTCCTCTGTACTATTACAGTCCCTCAATTAGTGTCTGAATGGAAGACATTTGAAAAACAAGGGAACAATTACAACCCATATCTCTCTGTAATACTAATAATGATCTAGTCTAAACAAGCAGGCAAGTATTGGATTATTAATTCACCTCAGTAATCCTACATATCACAGGTATTACAGTCTCTCTGGAATTCTGAGCTGTAATGGTCCATGCAAATGTTCCTTTCGTTTCTGAGCTGTGTAGGATCAGATGTAGAGTCTACTTCTCAGTTGTGAATCAAACCCCAACTCCCAAAATTAAACAAATTCTAACTCGCCAACTTTTGCAAAATTACCCTAGAACCCCAGGCACCTGCCATTGTGTTCTCCCAACAGAGACCATTCTGCTTCACGCCCTGAACTTAGGGTTTACCTGGATCTAGGAAACTTTTTAATCGTTTGGAATTTTCTTGGGAAATGTTTCATCAACATATAACTTAAGACTTTCAAAAAACTAGATAAGCAGACATGAGCAAAAAGAGATTAAATTAATTGAAGCGCTAGTTTTTTTCTTTTTCTGTCAGTGATATATGATACTATCATGTTCTGTATGTAAGAAATATTGTGCCGATAAAGAAACAAGCTGGTAAAGAAGATAAAATGTATTACAGTATTGTATGCAGTGACTACTGTAGCATTGATTCTGAGCTCACTTCATTGACTTATATTACTTAAGAAAAGTTAAATCAGAGCCTGTGGGGCAAAGCAAGTGCACAAATATGAATGAGTAGAAAGTAGAGTCTGGATTTTTGACATGATGTGCAATTTCTAAATGCACAAATGTATAAATCCACAATAAAAAGAATACATTATTGAAATCCTTCATTTTTTTTTTTTTTAAAATGGTCAGAAAAAGTATCTGCCACTTAAACATTGCAACAGTTTTTCATGAGTGCTGATTTTTTGACGGGTGTCCCAGCCAGGCTAGTTACTGATCTCGTATCATCTTGATTATCACTTCGTTTTCGCACTTCACTGTAAAAAAAACAACCAAACACAAAAATGCACTTAACTAATATATTTCTAATCATGTTCAGTGTTCCATTTCTCCCAGTAGATGAGCTCACCATCACCTATTGTATGGTTAAAACTACAGGTTTTAGTGCACAGAATCAACATGTCTCATAAGTTTCCAATTTTGGAAGTATATCAATATTTCTATACAAATCATAGTTAGTGACAGAAATATAATAATTTCTGATATGTGACAACTCCACAATGTTCTGATTTTGCTTTCCTTTTCTTTTGATCATTTTTATTTAATTGTTTGCTTCAGTATATTACCCTAGAAATAGAGTATGTTCGTAGGAGAAAGTATAAAACTAAATAACTTCAATTTCAAGTACAAGTTTAAACTGAGAGGAAAAACGCACATTATTGGATGTTTTATTATAAATGCAGACTTAAGTTGCATATGTATGGATGATTAGTGATCTGTATTTTTACTATGGGCCCCCTAGAATATCAAAAGCCAGCTCTAAAATCTCTTGTCTTTATATATTTATATATATATACACATATAAAAAAAAAAATTAAGTCCTCCTCACATTAGTAGAATAAATTCATGAAGTTCCTCTCAGAACACTGTATTATTTCACATAACGGTAATGAAATGTTCATTTAGAAATTTGTATTTCAAAATGAAATGTTTCTTTCAAAGAATACAAATTACTAAGACTTGAGTAAAAAACTTGCAGCCAAGCATTCCAGATCAAGGTTCTGGATAATGTCGAGACCATGTGAGGATAAATGAACCTTGTGAAGAAAAATACCGATGGTATTTTTTTGAAAAAGAGATTTCAATTGCCAAAACATTTTTTTATCCTTGAAACAGTTAAACTAAGTTATCACGTTTAAACATCAGAGGTAATTTTCCAGCTGTGATTAATGTCATATAACTGTGCTAGTATGTTCTCTGATTTCATAATCCACTGCAGCATTGATGGCCAAGTTCTTGGAAATTAGTCATTTAACAAATCAGCAATTAACTTCACATTGATACTGACAGACAAATAAATGACTACGTTCTTGCTGCAACTCTCACAGATGCATTTTCCTGGAAATATGAGTGCTCTTGAAAGTGCCCTGTGAAGACACAATGATCCTCTCTAGAAAGCTAGTATTTTTTATTTAAGCCATGTTAATTGGTAGTATTTTAATAATAAATAATCAAATACTGACCAAATGTCAAAAAGTTTGGTTATCGCATTAGGCAGCTCCAAAAATCACATGAATATGGTTTGTACTTCCAGCCTTGAGCTCCATGTATTAAACTGAAAAATCAGAGGCTGAGGATCCATGATAAACCACTAGCCCTTCAAAATTATATTGTAACCAAGAATGGTTTGGAAAGGTAGTAGAAGTGTAATGCTTGACTCACACATTATCACAGAAATACCAGGTTGCTAAATGGATACAATCAGAATTTCTAACCTTTAAATAATTTAGAGAAAAAGACATCAAACAAAATATGTGGGATTAGAATGGTCAGTAATAAAACTGAACATATAAATATATGTAAAAGAATTAAGAATTAATTATACATAGAATTATATGCATTGAAATTAATTTAAGAAAGAATTACAAAAGTAAATCCATGTACCATTAAAAAATGTAATTCATTCTCCAAACAGGTTTTAAAATTGTGAGCTCCATAACTGAGCTGTAATTTAAATATTAATTATACAGATAGCTTTGTAACATTTGCAAGCAAAAATGTTACTTGATTAAACTGAGAATAAATCCTGTCTTTCATTTATCTATGAAGATTTAACATGGTATTTTTTAAAATTTTGTTTGTTGAATTTGATGTTGGTACAATTTTAAATGTACATGTGTATATTTGTATGTATATTCACACATAATATCCTTTTTATAAAACATACTCAGATGTGTTTATTTGAAAATAGAAACATGGCTACTTACCGAGCAAGATGAAGAACTGCTTCTACAACATTAGATCCGTCTTTAGCACTTGTTTCACAGAACAGCGCATTATAAGTCTGTGAGTAAAAATAAAATGTTAAGCCAACTAATCTGAAATGGTTCCCATGTGAATATGTATATTCAATTACAAATGGTTTCCTCAATAACACAAAGAAAGATGACACACATTTAAATGAAAAGGATTTCTTCTTGTACTCTTCATTCTCCAATATATTCACTTTAGTGCTGTGAAAAAAAAACAGCAATTGCTTTTTAATTGCATCTTTTTTATATTCCTTATATTCTGAATTAACAAACTGAATAAAAAACACATCATAGGCTTAATGTCCAAACTCAATCTTCTTGTCCACAAGACTGCAAAATAGGAAGAGAGTTGCAAGGACAGGTTACTGAATCCAGCTTGTTAGCTACTCAAAGTACAGCATCTGGTATTCTAGGTTAACCAGAAATATCATTCTGTAAGTAACGGGCATGGTATCTGCCCCAGTATAATGAATTATAATCAATTATAATATAACACGTATGATATCTGCCCCAGTATAATCAATTGCACAAGCACTCAGCAACTCAAGATTCTAAAGATTCTACATTTTTTTTCTGCAAAATATGAGATAGGTGCATCCCTTATCCTCCATATAAATACATGCAAAAAACTTGTTCACACTTCTATTCATAGCAGAGAGTTCCTTTTTTCTTTCTGCAGACATGGCAGGAATACAAGACAGACTCTTGAAGACAAAAATATTCCAATCAAAAGCTGGACAGATACAAGTCAGGTAAAAAGCCTCATACGCTCACTAGTGTGCTTCGTATTTGTCCTGGCAATTTCTCTTTTAGTCTCCTAGTCCATCCACTTTGTCATCACAACTGAGAAGACTATCCCAGCCAGTAGTGAAGTTCAGCTCAGTGGACACTAAGATGGGATTTAGCCCAGCAAACACCATTAAAATAGGATTGCTTTCATGAAAAGTATCCATGAAACCTAATTACTAGTTTTGAACAAATGACCAGAAAATTACTTGTTTACTAGTTTCTCACATGGTTTTCAGATTAAAGTTCTTTTTATACGAAAGAGGTAGACTTGAAACTTACCATAGCCAGCTTTTCTCCATAGTTTATAGGCACACATTTTTGCCCTTGTTCTGTAACAGCTTGACGGAGGTCTGCCTTGTTTCCCACCATCATAATTGGAATATTCTCATGAGTTGCATCCTGTAAAGAGTATTTTATTTCCTTATTGCTAGAACATTCAGAATACAAAAAAGTAAGTAGCATCATCATGTCACACTGATTTACTTCCCACAAAGAAAAGTCTTGCGCACTGTCACAAAATATGACAAATTATGAAAGTCCTGGTAAGAACTCTTCATGAGCTAGTCAATATTTAAGCAGCCAGCTTAAACAGCCTGCAAAGATGTGCTTCCATTCCCATAAGCCCTGTTTCCCAACAAGGAATTTCACGTGTTAAGTTAATCTAATGGAAATGGTCGCTATATCCAAATGCTATATGACAAAATCACTATGGGAAAAGTGATCAACTCCTATACCATGATCACAAGAAACGGTTTTCAGAGGATGAGTTAAAGACTTTGCTTATCACTTTCCCTCCTATTAAACACCTCTGGTACATGAGAAAAACCCTTTTCATTAAATGCAAATAGACAAACAAGAAGAAATAGCAAAAAGAAATACTGAAAATTTCACTTGAACCATAGCTAATTTACAGAATCTAACATATTGGTTTAAAATGCAAAGACTCCCAGGAATACTCAAGCTATCCACAAGAGGGTATCTGAAATTGGGTCTCATACTCATTTCAGAAGGAAGTGAATGGGAAGAGTGTGATTACATGACATCATTCTATACAAAAAGATCTATCAGTTTTAACACTAAATGAATACATCAGGATATATTTAGGACTTCCGTGTAGCTTTTACTTCTATAAGAGACTGCAGTCTGGTTAATTCCAATGCACAGACATTCAAATTTTATAAATAATAAGGTTAACAATGCAGGTGAACATAGTTTACAAGTTGTATATACTTAAGGGTCTTACCTCAATCATATCCACCCATTCTCGCACATTAAGAAAGCTTTTTTCACACGTTACATCATATAGCAGTAAGACACCATCTGCTCTTCTGAAGTACGATTTAGCAATACTTCGGAATCTTTCAGAAAAAAAGGATTTACATAAGACCACATTATTAAAAAACAATTCAATTTAACATCATCAAGAACACAGCATTACTTTATTGCACTACTGAATAAGATTCTCTCCACATTACAGAATGAGTTTTCTCATAGCTTCTTTTGTAAGTAGTTCTTGAAACCTGCCGATGCAGGCTTACAAATGCTCCGTAAAGATCCACAGGATTCTGTCCTAAACAGGAATCAACATTTTTTGCATTAAAACAATCTACAGTGTATCTATTATAACTAATCTGCTTTGCACTGGACTTCTGATTAGGTGGCAAGGCTTTTTCACTTACATACAACTTCATAAATTGAGTAGGTTACTCCACTACATTGGGAAAACTATGAAACGAATAAACTTATTCTAGGAATGAATTAATCAGTTACAGTCATCTTTGCCATTAACATAACACAATCTACTTAACACCAAGTACAGCAACTAGGTATTTACATGATATATTAAAATATTCTTCACAAATTTATTATGTGGGAGGAGAATGACTGGGCCTCTGACTACCTACTTCACATAATCACTCATTCAGGCAAAAGTAAACATATACAGCCCAACACAAATCTTCACCAATGAACAGATTAAATCGACCTCTAAGGTGTTAGATTAACCTCTTAGTAAGCCCCAAAAGCTGTCAGTAAAGAAGTAATGGCTCTCAAGTAAGGATGTCATAGGATTTTTAGGATCAACCATAATTTGAATACCCTTGGAAATACATTCAGCAATCTGTTCAATTTTGCCATAAATCTTTTTAAACTCTTTGAGAAGAAGTTTTCATACACTAACTACAATGCAAATCAGAATCAGGACTTTCAAGGAAAGAAGAAGAGAGCAGGGTGAAGGGAAAGGAACCTCCCAGATAAAGGCAGCTCAGAAATACAGATCTGTAAGTATAAAGAAAGCTGAAGACTTAAAATGGAAGAAACAATGTAGATCTACTTCACCTTTTTGCATTGCAAGAGAGGGACATAGCAATTTAATTAATTAATGCTGTGGTGAACCTCAACTATTTCTGTCTACAAGAGAAAAGATTACCTCGTGCTTCACTAAAGCTAACAAATAAACATTCTACCTGTCTTGGGGTCTCAGCAGAGCAAAATCACAACTGTTTATAGATATTTACATATGGCCATACTGACTTACTATACGGCCATATAATATTTAGTGAAATTTTTTTCACCTAGATGAAAAAAGGCAAACGTTTTTTAGAAATAAAACAACTGACATTACGTAAGTGCAGTGAATCACTAACCTCTCCTGCCCAGCTGTGTCCCACAGTTGTAGCACTGTAGGTTCTCCATCAACAATTAGCCTTTTCATTTGAAAATCCACACCTGAAAAGAATAATGTGTATAGTCTAATATAAAACTTCTATAACCTTAAAAAACCCACAGAAAAAGAAGTTATGTGCCATAGAGTTACTTCAAAATTCATCTCTTTTAATAGATTATGAGATTTCAGTCGTTCATATAGCCTTGAACTGCAATAATCCCTGAACATATTTTATTTGCCTTTAGAAAAACATTTAAAGAAATATTTTTCCCACACATTTTCCTAGAAGCATTGATACAAATTTGGCATTATGACCAGCAAACAAGAAGACCCCTCTCTGCTTTATTTTGCCAAACAGTTTTATGGAAGAAGAGAAAATGTTTTATAAAACAGACTTTATTTCAAATGCCAAGGAGGAAAAGGATAAATTATATCAAAAATCCTGACTCAGAGGCAATACAGCAAATATAACTATGATTTGATTGGAAGACAAAAATTCAGTCTTTGGCATCAGTAAGACAAGCTTGTTAGCTGACAGCTATAATGTTATATACAAGTCAGTCAGAAATCCCTCCAGCTGCATTTAAACCAAAGCTTCAATAACACTTTGAAGAAATGGAGACAAAAAATAGTACGAAAGACATCAAAGATAGTATGAAATACTAAGGAAAGAGGAAAGAGCTGAGAAGACAAGAAAGCAATGAAAAATGCGAAAAGGATCGTACACGCATTCTAAGTTCATTACACTGAAATTCTGTTTTCTGGTACTCGTGTTGTTCAAGAACAGGCTTTGTGCTTTGCGAAGAGAAACTAAATTAGAGCAGTAACCTATTATCCACTCCAAACAGCACTTAGGCACTTCTAAGCTTTAGTACCCAATTAGATCTCACAGCCTAAGAAACTGCGTGTGTATACTCAGGAAACCCCGGCAAGCAGTCAGAGTGTAATCTTTTCACCCACTTCTGCAGAACAGCAATGACATTCACTTTAGTACTTTAAGAAAAAGAACAACTCTACCCAGGGTTGCACTGGTATTGCCTCGAAATTCATTCTTGCAAAGTCTCGTAAGGAAACTGGATTTTCCCACTGCTGCATCTCCAGCAAGAACAATCTTGTAAGCCTTCTCTGAACTGGGGTATTTCGGAGTACATTCGGTTGCGTCTGACTAAAAATAAAAAGAACCCTTCTGTTTCAACTAACATAAAAAATATTCTCTATATTAAACACTTTTTTTTTTTCCTTAAGAACTGGTTACCTGTGGGGTGAGAGCAGATATGTGTTTCCTTGTTGAAGCAACTGAGCTGCTTCGACTTACTGGTCGTGAGGGCTTCCAGTCTAATACTGTACTGCTGTTATCAGGACTGCATGCTTCTTCATCCCTGATCTCTGGAACCTAGAAGTATAAGCTAGTGTGTTA
Source organism: Cariama cristata (assembly GCF_000690535.1). NCBI lineage: Eukaryota > Metazoa > Chordata > Aves > Cariamiformes > Cariamidae > Cariama > Cariama cristata. The sequence goes on from NW_009636194.1 coordinate 25,803, forward strand.
GCTCTGGTGAGAAAAGTATGCTTTTAAGACTGATTACAACATTTGTTTTAACAGTTTGGGTTAAACACAATAAATGACCTGATAGAGCTGTGCAATTCTAGTCAAAATACCATGATTATTCTGTTCTTATTCACGTTTGCTGCTTACTATAGCCTACATTTGGTCCTTAAACGTGTTTGCTGTTTGGTACGCATGCTTTCAGTACAGTTTCCAAATAAAGCAAATTATCCATATGGAAAATTTCAGCTTAAAAAATAATTACAATAAACAAATTTCAAATCTTATTTTACAAAAGATAAGAATTTGCCTACAAGACATTACTCTCTATATTGTTACTACTCAAGCTAAATTATATACAGCACAGCTGTAATCAGAACTATTCATAGCATTTTCAACTGCAAAGAGAGACTAAATGTCTCTACTAAATGCACAGTAAAGGATCTGTTCTGAAAAAACCCCTATGTTCTGCTGTGTTCACTATGTAGTCACCGGTAAAGCTCTCCATTTTACTAACAATAAAATGGACACAGTAACACCTTCCTACATTTCTAAATTCTCTGATATTTACTGTGTAGGTCAGTGTATGCATGAACAGTATTCTTTTTTCTCATATATGTGATTTTTTTCATTCACTGTTACAGCATAGTAAGAGAAAGTGAATGGAAACCTATTTTACTTCAATAGCATCTGCTTTTCAATCATTAGAAAATGGGCTCCTGTCTGCATGCTCTGGTACAACCTTCAAAAACAACGTGCACTTCAAAAATGAAGTTATGACCTCAAAAATCCATCAAAAATGTCAAAACAAACATTTATTTTAAAGAGGAGTAAGTATTTATGCATTCTCCAAAATACTGTCGTTAATCTTATTTAAATGCGTACAGCCCAAACACTTAAGTTTTAACTGGCCTATGGGTAAAGTTCCATTTTATTTTAAAAACAGGAAATTAATTTTGCCTCCATCCAAAGGTCTTTCTCAGAGAAGAAGTAAGTCTGGCACTTACATCTGTATCAGAAGCATCACCGCCAAAGCTTTCTTGCATACACTGTGACCTTTGAAAAATCCTTTGATGCCTGTATTCCACTTCTGAATCATACTCATTTGAATCTCTCAGAGTAGACAAACCACTGTCAAAACAGCTCTCAGGTAAGCTGTCAACTTCACAGTTTATCCTTTGCATAGGATCACAAAGGGCTAAAGAATCATAATCTTCATCCACACAAGAAGAATGAGATGATCTAATAAGAAAATATTGGAGGTGAAAAAAAATTATTCCACAACTGTTTTCCCCAACAAAATCCAAGCCATTCTGGAATAGTCAATACTTAGAAAAGCTAACTATACATTTTAAGACATATGTCAATGTCTATTTTTCCTTTCTAAATAATTTCTTTTTCAATCATATCTCTTAGAATACGCAGATTAAATTATATAATCTACTCTATTGATGATGACTTCCTGAGTCTCAGTAAGAATGTCTATTTATTCACATACAGAAAAAATAATTGTTTAAAAAAGATTCAGAATATGACTACTATGATGACATCAAAAGCAGAAAATGATAGCTGACCGTTTAGTTAATCTTGGACTATTCTAAGACACACAAAATAACCTTGAAATACTGTACCTAATTTAAATGAATGTATTTGTTACAGAGGCACACAGGCCAGTAACAGCTATAAATACAGAAAAGAGGGTAACTGAGTTCAGGAGATCAGTAATGGTGGAAGAAGTCATGGACATGTGTTTTCTTACAGGCTACACAAAACTTCAGATTTTACACCAAAGTCTCTTCTTTCCCCTCACCCTTCCTTCAAAAGCCTTTTTTTTTTTTTTCCCCATTCAGGACACTGCAATGTATAAAATTACTTAAATGGATGCAGCAATGACAGTACAGCTTACAGAAAAAAAAATTAGTTTTTATTTATGTAAATGAAACTACAGAAAAGAAAGATTACTAGAGTGAATTTTAAAAGCATCAATCTTTTAAAAAAGTTTACTACGGCTACAGTCGTCCTCCTCCTGCAACGAGGCAGGGACAGGCACAAATTAAAGTGAGGCAGAAAAGGTCTCCAAGTCACAACGGAGAAGAGAGAACCAGTTTGGCTCTGTCCTGTTGGGAATGGATGTGAAGCACTAAATTGCTAGAACAGACAAGGTCAGCATTAATCCTTGTAAAGGTAGTTTGCTGACAGAGGGGCTGGGAGCTCCCAGTGCAATGGCACACCACAGAAGAGTAAATGGGGAGAATCACCAAATTACGCAGCTGTTACTGAGTCAAATACAATTCCTCCCTACAAGCGGCCAAACAGCAGTGACAGAGGCATCATTGTCCCATGCAACAACAACCAAAACTATCTCATTTACATCCTTTCAGGCTAATGAATAATCATATGAATGAGCATGATCTTTGCTGTGGAATATCACAGCATCCACGCTGTTTGTATTCATGCACCTACTAACCTAAACCAAAACACTGGAAGACAGAGGAAGGGTGCATGCTGTAACAAAATTAAGCTTGTCAGGTATTTCCCGAAATAAAGGTCTTTAGCAGTCTATTTTCAACCTCACTGAAGCACGAATTCAATGCTGGGAATTCCATATGTGCTTAAAGCAAGTTTGACCAAGATATATGACAGCTAAAAAAAGAAAAAATATACCTACTGATGTAAATCGCTTAAAACATGTTAGAAGGCGAATCAGTATCTTGAGACAAAGTACGGAAAATGAACGGGTTTTGGGACATTCATATCTCTTTCTACTACTAACTCACACGTGTTAAGAGTAAGTTTTATTCCTACCACATAAACTTTCTTCTAAAGTAGCTTGCATTTCTCACTTTTGCAGGAAAAGGATTGCACCATGTGGCAGGTACTAATAAATATTCACAGAGAAGAACATCACTAAGCCTCCAGAGAAGTTTTAGTTACCCCTTCAGAAAATTACTCAAAGTAATATGGAACTCTCAAAATCTGCAGAGGGTCTGACAGAGAGGAATTGGTTTTATCTGCATTCAGCAGAAGGGATCAGTTTGTGACAAGCAAAACTTTAGAGCAAACACATCTCACATAGAGACAGCAGAGTAAGAGTAACACTATTGAATGAATGGGGATATTATCAATGTGAAGCAGAAGCCAACTTAATCCTTACAAAAGATATTCATCTCTTTGGCAAAATGTAAAACACAGACTACTAACAACTGTAACGGAGATCTCTCTAGAGTTTGAAGTACCACTGAAAGAAAAATAAGACAAAACAATCTATCAGTTGAGTAAGGACACATGTTTTTGCTGGCAGTTCCAGCTGTTTAAAAAAAAAAGTGTGAAAATATAGCATGATCTACAGCAACTGAGGTTGGATCCAATGGCCAGTGACTTCAGTGAGAGCCTCTGCAATGATATGAGGAAGCTCTGATCAATGACCTGTATCCAGTAAGTACAAAACCAAAGGAGCTCTGACCATTTGACATTTGCACTTAGATAATTTACTGTTCTCTATTGTTCTTACCCCATTAATATCCAAGTGCATTCATTAGTCTGCATGTCAGTGTGAGATGAGGACGTTTATTCTTTTGAAGAATTAGGTTCACATACCTCTGTAATAATTATTATATAGGAAAATCAGACATAGAGGCTGAAGATATGACCAAAAATATTTTATTCCCTAAGTACTGAGTGAGCTAGCTAACAGAGGTCTTTGGTAGATTTTTATAGTTTCTTGGAGACAAGGAGGGAAGATTGAGAATCAAACTAGAAGCAAAACAGTCCAAGACCTGAACAGTGCCCATAAGTTCATGATTTGCACTGAAAAGAGTTTTCCCGATCTTTGTGAAGTCACTGAAAAGATTCTTATTGACTTTAGTATATTTTGGATCATACGCTATGATCACACATTCCTTCTGAATCTCTCTGTTACCTGACAATATTTGCTCTTCTAAGACAAGTGTGACACTCTAGTCTTTTTAAACTTAACAAAAGCAATCATGGCTTACCTGTCATGCCGTGGGTTTAGAGGAGACTGTCCACCATTAAATTTAGGACTGCTTCTAGAAATGGTACTTCCTGGTGAGGTGTTTGCTAACCGCTGCGAGAAATGCGTAACAAATGCATAATAAGTTTTATGAACACAGTGTAAGCATCCAGATTTGTCATGAAAAAAGCGTGCATCATCAAAATTATTACTGTGTATTTTCATATATATTCAACTACTTGTTTTTAATTAAACCTCATGCTTTATTTAGGATTGGATGTCAAAAGGCCCATTACATATAGCATGTAGGCTTCACTGTTGCCTTAATACTGAACCTGCTATACATACTCAACCACAAAAGAGAAGGGAAATTCCAAGAGGATGATTTCATTGACTACACTTGGAGACTTTGAAATGAAAAATAATATTTAGAAAAATGGCATGTTGATTACTAAAGTGAAAAGGGAAATATCACTAGCTGAGATAGTTTCAGCAGAGATAACTCCTGGTTCTTGAGTGAGATAGTGAAGAGGAGAGATCTCAACTCCTAGCACATGAGAGAGTATTTCATATGTTCTGCTGTCCCTCTACATGCTTATTCACTGGGAAGGATTTCCTCTGTCTTCTCTGTAATCTGTCTCCCTTATGTTTCAGGACATGGCAGAGGGAAACGGTATCTCCTGTTGCATTTGCAGTGAATCCCTGGTAGCCTGTATCAGCAAAAGGCACTCATGTTCATTGGTATGGTAAGCAAGAAACAGGCAACGACCCCTATTTTCCTCCTTCCTGGCCAGTATTGTCTCTGTGAGCCCATTATTCTGGTTCTATCCTTCTAAAACAGTTAATTGTCCCGCTGATGTAAGAGTTTGCCCAATCATTAGTTTTGGAGTTTAATAGGTTTCCCAATATTGCAAAATGGCAGAGTAGATTTTTTGTAACTTTCAGGCTTTCTTTTCTCTGGTACGGAGGATGCCAGGTTACATCTGTTACAACAGATCCCCGTAGAGTTGTGATAGCCCAAAAGCATCCGACTGAGGTCCCTATTATCAGCAGTCCCTGCTATTCATTTTCCCAGTGACTTGCCTGGACAAAAGTTCAAATGAGGTTAAGACTTTGCTACTAAAACAAAGCAATTTTCTGAAAAGTGTGGGTTTGGTTGTAGGGCACTCCCATAGACACAATACAAACACACTCCCTTTAGTGCAAGAGAAACTGCTGATTTATTCACCTCATCAGATGCATTTAACCACAACGTATTAAAAAAATCACTACTTTCCAAAGCACCTCAGAAAGAAGTTGTGCTCTAACAAAACTCCGTTATTTCAAGAAACATAAGTAAAATCTGTCAAAATTCCACTACACAAGTGTATTCCCAAAGTGAGTCCACTGAATAAAACTCAATTTTCTGAGTACCCACTGAAGTACAAACAAATTTACATTTGGTGTGTTAATTCTTAAACCTTCTAGTACAACATAACAAAATTATAAATACATACCAATGATCTGTTGTACCTGCTGAAACTGTTTTCAAGTGCGCTTCTTAAACCATCATTGCTGTCATGCAGCTTTCTATTAGCTGATCTAACAAGGAAACATAGTTCAATTTGCAGGAGTAGACTGAAGAAAATATTAAAAATCTTAAAATTAAAAATTCTTATCACTAAGAAAAATTGAACAAATACATATCAAAAAACCCTTTTGTTTTTCTTTAGATAAACACTAAAGAGTAATGTGGAACTAGAAATGTGTTGTTGCATACTCAAACAAATGATTGTATATGAAAAAAACCTGAAGTTTAGCCTCCAGCAGCAGCCTAGGAAATCCTGTTTCACTTCTGTAGCATCGTCTGTGGTCAGCTGAGGTGAAAAACGGCACTGTAGAAATGGCCACAAAAAAACAGCTACAGTGCAGTAAACTGATACAGCCATTTCTGAAACACAAAGTGACTAATCTTTGACTGTTACTGAGGTGACTCTAAGGACAGATGCGATTTAGCTGCTTAAAAGAAAGGGTATGTTTAAGATAAATTAACTAAAGATATAAAAAACCTGTTTATTGTGACCCCCTTTGAAAGCAAAAATCTGTGTGTCCCTTGTATAATACTGTACACATATATTACTTTCCAGATGACAAGAAGACAGGGAGTTATTGGAGAAGCAAAGTCAATAAAAAAAGGAGCCAAATAATAATTTTTACAATAGCTTGGATAGACTCAAATCTCATTCAGCTTATCATAAAGAAACGAAAGTCAGTGAGGCTAAGAAAAGAAAGAAAAAACAATGAAGAGGTAGTGGCTCAGTAACACAGTAGAGTTAGTAGCACAGCACCTTGTATGAGAATTGAGGTTATTTCAGTATTTCTACTAGGTATTTTTTTCCAAATCTCATCCCAGTCTTTTGCATACAAAATCATTTACTACCGAATATGTTGGGACAAAGTTTGTTAATAAAATCCTGAATTACTAAGAACTTACTGAAGTATTTCAATCTGTCTTTCCAGATTATCTCTGTCTTCAGTATACTCTCGGATCATTTCTAGGTCTCTGCAAAAAAAGCCCAAGAAGTTATACTTTACAGGATATCTTTTTTCATTTTTATAATATTGCTTTTGGCAGTGGACAAAACTCAGAGGTCAACATTTATAAGAGGTGATAAATATACAGTGGGAAAAAGATATCATGTCAAAATATTTCTATGCTTACATTTCTGTTGAAATATGTTAAAAGCAGTTTTACGCAAAGTAAAATGACTTGGTAATTTCGTTGATCTCTGCCATTATAACCCAACAAAGACTGTGAATGAAAAATAAAAGATCTACAAAATAACCATATGGACTGCTTTATTTCCTCTTGAAATATCATTTGTGTTATCTGAAGATAATCACATTACGAAATTGTCATTTACACTCCTTTAAATTAATATCTAGAAGTAGCTTCCATTCAGTTTAGAAAAAAACTGGTTGAGACTGATGTGGCAGGCTTCCGAAACTTTTCTCCCTGATATTTATACAGATATTCATGTAAGTGCAAGTCATGGAGGAGAAAAGTGCCAGATGCTGTAAGTTTTACTCCTAACTAAAGTCCCAGTAAAATCAATTGCCTTCTTTGCAAGATTATGAGAGTTCGCACCATATCCAGAACTTGCTCTTTCAGAAACCTGACAAGAAAAGCAAACAGTAGTCATGGCATATTTTGCGTGGTGTCAAATGTCTATCTGTCATTTATGGTAAATTTAGAAAATAACAGTTACCAACTGCATACATAATAAGTACATCAGACAACAGATTTTTTTTCCCCTGGTGAAAATATTATCATGTAGAAGTACCTTACCTCTCAGTGTTCAAAGTCTGATCTGCATACTCGCTTTTCAAGCTATCTAATTCACTCTGTAGAAAAGCTATATTTGTCTGTGCTTCTAAAAGATCTTTCTTAAGTTTCTGATTTTCCTTAAAAAAAAAGGAAGATATTACATGTTAGCTTTCATAGTCATCTGCATAAAATGTCATCATATTATAATGGTAAAATAAGAACCATAAATAAATAAAAATGAAACACTAGAAAATCTGTGCACAGAAAGGGAAAGAAAATGAAAGAACTCTAAATCAACAGAGAAGTCAGCAAATTCATCAAGAACCACTGAATTTTTGCTTTTCCATTTCAGATACACAAAAGGGGACTATATTATCTCAAGTCATTTCTAAATGTTATACCTAGAATGTGTATGCTTTTATACAGAACAGGGTTTTTTTCCAAGTTAAAGATCCTCATACACTTATCAACAACTTTAAAAGTTTATTTTGTAGCTTACCAGTACTAAATGTAAAAAAAAAAAAATAAAATTTAAAAATCTGTATTATAGATGCTAAAGCTGAGGCTAAATTAATATGTTAATGATAATCATCTCTTACCAGCAACATATCATGTATTCTTTTTTTCAATTCAACCACATCTTCCCTGTGATTTACGTTTTTGGATTGCTCCTCCAGCTAAAAGGATAAAAAATTAATGTATGTTATTGATTGTTCTGATTGAAAGTACATAAAAAGTAATGAAAATCGTATTAAATAATCCCTAAAATGTTTTACAGGCACTAAAGTTTCTAAAATCCAGAGTTTTCCCAACTGTGTGAGTAGGCAGCATTACTCCAAAAATCACTGGCTTTCTATACAATTTTTTAAATCAATACTTAAAAAATATTTAATGAGCATTTTGCACTCTGTAGTTATGGAATATGCCTAACCAGTGACTCAGAAGCCAGCTACTGAGAAGATATAAACAGGTATATGCCCACTAATGTGAAAAGAAAAAATTAAATACTACCTTATCTGTGTAATATTTGTACTACAAGCTCTCATGTTTCTTGTAAGAAATTTTGATTTCTATCAATGTTCTTTTAAGTGCAATTTAATATGAAGAAACAAAAACATATCCTCATTGGTCACTATAATTCTGGTAAAACTTAGAGCAAAAACTAATGTCAGAATTAAACCCAAATTACAAAATAACCCAAACTAACATTCCTATCTGAGATTTCAGTTTACCCTACACTTAGGTATCATATGAAAAGATCAGGTTGGATTTAGTTTCAGAACAGTACTAACTAGTTCCACTAGTAATGTCAGTTTCACATTACAGCTTAAACCCACCTCTACCATCAAAATTTGAGAAAAATGCACTAGCTGCTAAAAGGCGCTACATTACTGTAAATTGCTATATTTGTGTTGCCAATTTCATCTAAATGTATAAATTAAACATACTTAGAGGCAATATATTAGACTATTTCTAATGCATCAAATACAAGATTAGGTAACTGCAGTGTTAACAACTTGATGGGCCTAGAAAATTATGCAGCAACAGAATTTGGCTAGCAGTTGGTCACTTTCCTAAATATTTCAGTAAATTACACAGAATGAACACAACAGCACAGAATGGCAACACAACCTGAAAAACTATTTGCAGTTTCCATTTACTAATATACATTAAATTAAAAAGTTACAATTATGATTAACCATCCTGGGGACAGCACTTTATAAGGTCAGCATCTCTTTAAACGCTTTGAAAACTCTTGCCATGACTTCAACTCACTTACTTTTTTAAGTTTTTTTATTGTCACCTGAAGATCCCCAACTTCAGTATCATACTGGCGCTTCAGCTCATTTAGTGCTTCTTCAGCTTTTCGCTTCTCCTGCAATATTTTTACTCTCGTTAAAAGCTGAGATAGGTTTCGGATATTTATTTAAAAATGCATTCATCAGTTTGAACGCTTTCCCCTTAGATTAATGTGTGTAGTTTTGTCTTTCCATTACATCAACCGGTCCCTTCCTCAAGATGCACAGACTCTATTCTGTAGTTGCAGTCCACTTACAAAATATTCATAGAAATAAAATAGTAAGGTGGAAGCAAAGACACAGGTCAATTCAGTGTTTGTTATTCATGTCAGTCTCCTGTGCTTAACATTCTTGATGTCTTAAAAAAAATAAAAGAGAAATGTTCGAATTTTAGTTCTACATAAATTTAGGTGTGTATTGCATATACAGATGTATACATACACACCTGCACATAAATCAGGGCATTACATCCTTTTTTTTCAAACCAGCCTTCTATGGCTCGGCATACAATGTGCTGGTAAAAGCATTACTGTGCCACTATCAGTTATTTATTTATTTCCATTTTTCTTTTAATTTTTTTTGCTTGCAAGTGTTGGAATGTAACAGGCCTATGTTCAGTAAAAAGTATGCTGATGACAGCGTCTTTAGTTTCCTGTGGTAGTTGGTTTGAATATCAAACCAAGTATATTATTCTGAGTTTTATTTTAATCAAAATAGAGAGATTTTGAAAGAAAGTTACATCAAGCACAATGGTATGAGAAGAATGTTATGTTCCGCATGCTGTAGACGAGTATGTGTTTAATTCACTCCAGTCACTCCCCAGGGACTTCATGCACAGTTTCATAACACAAGAAACCAGAATGCAGCAGTCATATATGGTGCCAATGCGGCAGGTTGAGTTTTCACACGGAAAAGACAGACACTCACTTTGCTCAGAATTCAGTGCGTTCCTGTAGTTGCTGACATCCGTGTGTTAAATGATAATCCCTGGGTTAAAACGATAATTGAAGTAAACACCTTAAGATGGATTCTCTTACTGTTGGCACCTATATAGGACTCTTAAGTACTGTTTGGTAACTATTTGCTTCCCTTGAAGAAACAAAATACAAGATAGGCTCAACCGGCAGATAATATCATGCAGGTGTCACAGTGGCATGAGTGAGATCACTCTGACGAACAATAGCCTTGAGTACAAGCATTAAGATTAATGGCTTAGTACAATCCCACAAAGTAAATATCTTACATTTACTCTCAGGGCGTTTTAGTAGGTGGAGTACGTGGAGCTACCGAGCTAAAGGGAACATTTAGGGGTGAAAATGAAGAGTGCTGTGAGAAACAAGTTACAGCCCGTCTTTCAAATCTATAGCTAGGTGTGAACAGTGAAACTGCAATCCATGCAACTCGGTGACAATTTGAGGACTTTTCAGAATGAGAAACACAGACTAGATGTGGATAACACATAGCAGATGTGTTTTTACGTAATGCTAGTACATGACTGTGGATGTTCTCAGAGTGAGCAAATACACACATCCCAGTCTTCTTTTTACAGCAGCAAAAAAGAGGGTCCAGGGCTTTTTTCAGTGATTTACCACTTTTTGCAGAACAGAAATTTTCCAGAGCAAATATATTTGCTTTCTAAACATAATGCTTAGTCTCTCTGGAAATTGAAAGTTTACCGAAAGTCACATTATCATTAGTTAAACATATTATGATACCTTTTTTTTTTTTTTTGCTGGGATGATATCTTTAACATTTTTATGTCATTATATTTTACTTCTAGAAAAACAACTGACTTCTATGGTTTGGCAGGAGTGTTTCCTCTTGTATACAAAAATATGCTGTTTGAAGTAAATCTATCAGAATACCATTTACCTTCACAGATCTATTACCACAAACTGTTTAAAATCAGCAAGTTGGCAGACTGCACTTTGTTGCTTCTGATTCTGCAAATGCTTTGGTGAAAGAACCCATACCAAACAGACAGATATTCAGTATATTGTGTGTCCTACAAAGCAATAAATTATGCCCATAGTATATGTTTTAATTAATGCATTTCTTGTCTCCACATTAGAACACTTTCACAAACTATTATTCTTATGCACTTTATAAAGTTAGGTTTATCTTACTGAATTTAGTAACAGGTCAACATGAAATAAACAACACAGGTAGGGTGGTTTTACTGTACTGCTTTCTGCTTAGAATTACACAGCCACATGTGGCTCTAATGTATTTTTCATTGGGTACAAGGAAGAAGATTCTTGTACTCTTCCATCAAGACTGCAAGCGGGTTGAAACAACAGCTAAAACTTGAGCACATTGAAACAGAATTTGCCATCAACTTTGGGAGGTCCAGACCGTCACACACTGTCAGCACAATTACCCTCTCCTATGTCTGTAACTCTCTTAAATACAGCTGCAGGATGAGAATGGCAGAAAGAAAGATCAGTGCTCCAGGCAGATATACAAATCAGGAACAAATGATCTAAGCATTCATTTCTAGATAAATTCATCTACTAGAAGAACTATATTCCATTCTTTTATGGTGAAAGGTCATTTTCTCCAATCTGTTTCCTATACTGGTCTCAGTAATAAATTCCTCTAGGCCAGCATATTCTCCTAAAAGAGAAAGACATTTTTTCTTGGTTTATTACATCGGAGCAATCATACCTCTTTGGGAAAGCATCAAGAGAATACATTTTCAATCTCATGGATAGCTTTTTTTTGTGATAAATAATATTGTAGTTTTGCTTAAGTCATAGTAGACAGGCGGTCAGAAATAAGTTTCCAGGTACCCAAGTATGAGGACGGAGACAGGGTAATGTGTATTCGGGTATAGGGTTAACTTGCTTTGGTTGACACCACTTATCTTAGCCATGATCAGCCTCTACCTGGATGTCACCTTCCTGCCCTTATATGGAAGAAAGAGAGGATTAACTGCCAACTTGGGTTTGCAGTGTAGCTGAAACAACAGAGCACAGGCACCGGAATAAGTTCAACCGAGAGGAAGACTTTGAGCCTTCACCCCACGACCCCCAAAGAAGACCCCTAGAGAACAGTGCACAGACACAAGTGGGAGGGTATAGATGTAAATAACGTCGGGGAAATCATTTAAATATGTATAAGACTTCTGGGAAATGACATGAATATGAATGACTGTCCTAAATAAATTTGTGGAAGTGAGACCAACCAGTGTGCATGCAGGAGGACCACGGAGGTGATCTCCCGTGCACCCAGCACTGAAACAAAATTTTGCTTCACAGACTTTGTCCTCTCTTAAAAACTACATAGGTGAATGTTTCTCACATTTTCATCCAGGCCCTGACTTTGGAGGCTTTGAGTCAGCCCATCAGAATCAAAAACACACCTGGCCATCAATGCTGCTTAAGACCACTGAGAGTTTGGCAATTATGAAATTCTGTAAATGTAAAATACTCACTTCCTTTTTAACTTTATGCTCTGCAGCCTGTATCCGTTGTTCCATCTCTTCCTCCAGCTCACTGAGCTGAACTGCTGCTTTATCCTGAGCTCTACAATTTAAAAGTAAATACTCTCTTAGCAATTGCCGTCTGGCTAGACAGAAACATTGTGTGAAACACATCTGCCTACCTCAGCTGAAACAAATTAGACAGACAGACACGGGAACAGTTTAACATTGCCCAGACCTTGAAACTGGTATGGTTGGGAACCAAAATCACAAACTAATTTCAAGATACAGGCAGATTTTAAATAATAGCTGACAGCTGATGGTTAGTATGAAATACATCGCATCTGCATTTTGAAAATTAAATTACAGAAATAAAAAGCCCCTCTGGTTATCCTATGAAGAGACTTCAAAAAGATAACTACAGCAACTTGCATCATGCATATATACAAGACCACTGTCCTGAGCTAATCTGTTTGCTTTTGGTAGTAACGATGTGAGATTGCACATGTGGAGTAGTTAAAATAGGTAAATACACCTCTTCAAGCTGAAGAAGAAAAAATATTGTTTCTAAAATGAAAGTATAATGGGTGTATATGCTAAAACTCAAAGATATAGCCAAGGAAAAGGAGTCAAAAATGTTGTAAGACATTAAACATAAGAACAGAGCCTGCAAAAATTTTGTCCAGGACTTACCAAAAATATAAACAGGGACTCATTTGCAAGCTGCTATATGTGCTTATGCACATCTGTTTGTACAAAGCAACCTTTGAAGTCAGTTTATGGAAATACTCCACATGACATATTTTGCCATTAGCTCTCAGTAGTTTAACCCAACAAAGTGTGATAGAGAAAAAAGTATCTGCATAACTGAACTAGAAACACAACCCACTATACCTTTTTACCGCGATGGCCAAAGTTTCCATCTCTGTGCTCTGAAGTTTGATCTCTCGGATGAAGTTCCTAATGACATGTTCATAAGGCTGGATTAACCTTGGTTCCGCTATGTGTATGTTCTGATACAGAACACTGACCTGCTCTTGTCTGAAAAAGAGAGATACCATTTTAATGCACTTACTTGGAACAACGTTCTATAACAGGTTTGAAAAATGTATTACAAACAAAGATATTCCCTTTTTGCATCTTTTTAAAATTTAGCAAGTTAGATATGGACTTTGAACATTCAGCATAGTATGTCTGAATTCTTCTAAATGATGTTTACTCTTTCTGCTTCTCTACTTTAATATAGTTACTGTAGAAAAAACTTTTTAGCTTAAGTAAAATTTTGTACTTCTTATTGATGGTATATTCAAGAGCATGCCACTAGAGTAACATGTATAGAACAGTATAAGCACCAAAACATTACACAGGCCACTACACAAAAAGCACTGATTTCTGGTCATAACACTAGTAACTCCATGTAACCTTTTGCATTACATACCAGCTAGGTTCCAATATCTGAATTACCATAAGGCAATATACCAGAGAAAATTCTATAACAGAATTTAGCAGTCCCAACGAAAACTGAACCTCATTGACACATAGACTCTATGCCCGAACATGAACATGTATTCAAGAACTTAAAAATTAAACAGAAGAAAAAAGGAAAAGGGACAATCAGATCTAAAAAAGTGGAAGAAACAGGACAGTAATAAGGAAATACAGCATATCAGTGGCAGAAATGCAAACAAAAATAATGTTTTGCAAGTTCTAGTCTAACACCATATCTAACATATCACGAATACATGACCTCTTTTTGTTGTTAAAGGAAAGCTTAAACTCTGATTTAATGATCCTCCTCATTAGCTGATGTTTTCCTATCTTCCATGGAGGCAGTGCTATTTAATACCTTCACTATATGCATGATAGCAACAATCAGTGTATATTCTCTGCATTTTTTCCCACTTGAAGGAATCCCACATCTTAGATTATCAACATTGCAGCACTCTTGCTTCTTCTATGGCATTTCCTCACTGAAGGTGTACCTTATTTCACTACGACACTACCATAATTGTTACTATAGCTCAGATTCCCATTTTAAACAACTGAACTATTTCAGGACACTGTAAAATCTGTTTCCAGCTGAAATGCTGACATTCATTTCAATATACAGAAACGTAACAGCAGCACAAAGAAATATAGATTTACTGATGCCAGGGGCATTTCTGCGTACATACATGTTTCTGTCTTGCAAAGGATTTCCTTTACAAAGGCTAATGCTCTAGCTGTATTCAGTACTTCCAGAAGTTAAATTAAACTTGATATAGTGCTCTGAATATCTTCCAATGTATGCATACAATTTCTTTTTCAAAATATATTTTAAACACAGTAACATCAAGGTTCACAAATAGTCACAATAATGTCAGATTTATCTGATCATCAGATGCTGCAAACTATGTGTAAATAATGTATCATTAAAGAACTCACCAAATGTATGTTTACTCAATTAATAATTCGCATTTAAAAAACTGTTATGGACATTTTCTTTAGCAACAACTTCGTGCTAAAACAACACTGACATTATCAGCACCATCAGAAATACTAAAACTGGGGAAAAAAATAATTGTAGACTTAAAATCTGCCCTCCTTTCACTCTGTATTATTACAACATACAGACAAACGTGAGATTTCTGCTCTAAAGAGTTTACTGCACAACAGAGTTTTGCAATGGTTCTGACGATACCATGTAGCACAAAGTAAGTCTGAGGTTTGGGTTTATTAGATCCCTATTAAATTTCAAGTGTATAGCAGATTTATAGCACTTAGACACTGATTTCGAAGTACATGTAGCTGGACAAACAGTAAGTTCAGTGTCTTAAAGTGTTATCATTTACAGAACTCTTACCACACTTAACATTGGGTAGGCTTGAAGCTGGAGCCTGGCAGTACTTCAAACATAACAAAATGTAGCCTCTCTGCAGTCTCCCTGTTTGAAATTCCATTTATTTTTGATAGTTACCAGATAGAGCTGGTAACATATGCTGCATTTCATAAATTCCTAGCGCTTCAGCAGTTGTCCTTCAGGGCTGCTAATTGCTCATCAAAACAGCCAGTAAACTATTCCAGAATAGTTTCAAATTTTAGAGAGAAGCAGACATTGTGCAAATCCAGAATTAGACACTGAAGGATGTCACTTCTTCAAACAGTGTGAATGTGCACAGAGTCCTTTAAGTGAGTCGCACATAAAACAGAAATGGCACTAGCCACAGTCAGATGAACAGTTTATCGATCTTCCAAGATAGACAAATTCAGCACAATCTAGGTCAACATATTATGATTTTCAGAAATAAGAAATACAATCATGAAACCTGTGTTATGCAACTTTCTTTTTTCCTTTAAATTTCACCAAGAATATACTTACTAATAACCTTGTTTGCTAGAAAGCAAGCAAAGTAGGAAAAACAAGTAGGAAAATTACTTGTTACTTGATGCTAACATAAAATATTAGTTACTTGAGCAAATGTTTTCCTGATTCTCTTCCAAACCACAGGTCACTGAACTAGGGTTGGATCTTTAAGGACCTACGTAACTTTTTTCGCAAGATTATAGGGTTATGTTGGTACTCTATCTTTCTCATCCCACCTTGTGCAGGATTAATGAGCTGCTGCTTTCAAATCAAATGAAGCTATGTCCATAAAAATAGCACATGCATAATGTTAATACCAGAGCCTCCTACCATACAGGTTTTTTTGAAGTAGCAAAACTGAAAGTACAGTGTCTTATGCTGATGGGAATACAGAATCAAACAATTAGCCTGGCCTTTCCTACTGTATTTTGTGCCAGGAGCAGAAGACATTTGAGTGCAATATTGTAATGCATTTACGCAACTTTCATTCTCTTTACAAGAATGCCACAGACACACCCTCTTGCAGCTTCTTTTCAAAGTGTATGCAAATACACATACCAGAACTGAAGATAGAAATCAGTATCTCGGTGCTGCTGAGCTTTTGCCACACAGCTAAGTCTGCTTTAAGATGCAGTAGTCAGAAGCACAAAGTAGTTATTGTGAGAGTTTATTCTCACTCTGTGATACAAAAACCTCTTTATTATTCCTCCTTAGCCCAGCGACCAGCTACCACCCAGATGGATTCAAAGTATCTCAGTGACCCAGTTTTATGAAGCAGTACTTAGGCTTAAGAAGCAAAACAATACCCATACAACCACAGCTGTGCAGGATCCTGGAAAAGGCCTGGAAGGCTCTTTTAGATTAAAATCAGCCACTGAAATTCTCAGTGACACTTACCTGAGTGCTTCTATGACAACTTTACCAGAAGTCTTAATTAAAAACAGGACTCAACAACTACTGTAGCAACAAAAAAAGAGAGGAGAAATTGAAGTCCCCAATTGATGGAACTCTGCTTAATCGCTTATGCCTTCAGCAAGAAGTAACACACTTCCATGAACTGGGAAGCCTCCTATTGATTTAATCACTCCAAGTATCTGTGATGAATTAGCAGCAAGCACACTATGATAATATTTTATAGATACATAGGATTTTAGAAAGATGTAGCCATGTACACTCCATATCAACATGCAGTAAGTATTTGATGATTATGAGAGGAATTGTTCTGAATTGTGTCTTCTGATATTTTCAATCACTCCTTTGTTTTCACATGCTTTGGTAAAGATCAGTGACACCACTGCAGCAGGACAGATTAGTTGCATGAATATTGCCCAGGTTTTTTTGTTTGACTCCAGTTCCCCTTGAATACATGCTATTTCTTTCCTCAAATTCCTTAGTTATTCAAAATTATTTATCAAGGAAGATTTCACAAACGGATTTTGCCAAGATGACAGGTGAACTTTGAAAAGTCTATCCTTTTGCCAGATAAAAAGGCAATTAGAATGCTCTTACTTCAGTTTCAGCAAAATTCATAAGAAATGTTCGGATCTGCCCTTTAAAACTGGTCTTCCTTGAAATACTGAAATCACTTTTAAATGGATTTAGCTGCGCCACTTTAAGTTCCACACCAACACAACTGTAGACATTCACAAATACTAACACATAGAAAGCATTTTTGATATGCAACATGAAAGAAACTGTTCCTTTGGACCACCTGGCACTATGGTTATACCACCTACCATGTGTGCCTTTCTACTGCTTTTACAAAGTACAGACACAAAACACTAGTAACCAAAAAAGTATAATATTCTGGCCAAGTACTGCTCTGGCTTTACCTTACTGATTTCAAAGATTTTACAATGCAAACTGCCTGAAAAATTAGTAAGTGTAATTAGTCAATATTTGCACAACTTCGCGTGAGTTAACGCAAGCAAAGTTACTGTATTCACATGGTTTCAGAGAGTTCCTGACAGAATTACAGAAAGAAAATAAAACTGCCCTGATGATAATGCAATTCGTAATATGATAGATTTCAAATACCATGGTGGAATACAAGAGGAGCAGAAGAGAGGGGGGTGAGGAGGGGATAAAAAAAAAAACACACATTGGGATTAGAGATATCAGATATTTAAATTATATTAAGTGGCATCATTTCATTTAACCCACAGAGCTATGCTAATTCATATCAATTCATAGTACCATTTTGGTTTGCTGAATGTACAGTGACTGTTTGCTTAATGATCCACCCTCTGAACACAGCTCAGAGAGAACTGAGGGAATTTATCAAAGAATAACTCTACAGTTGCTCAGTATCTTACATGTATTCCTTACGTAATTGCCAGAGACAAGATGCTATGTTACGTAGGCCCCTTCGTCTGACCCCAATGGTGGTATTTTCAGCATAGGTTTTCACCAAAGATGTACCATTCACATGGTAAAGGTTCAGTGTTTCTTCTGTTGCTATTTTGTGTCTGCTTTAGAAAGGTGGAGACTGACAAGGTGACCTGCACAAGTTCAGGGCCCCCCTGTGCAGAGCACTCTGGAGAGCACAAAGCAGTAAAAGCTCACTTAGGCGGGAGCTGTATGTGGGCTACCAGGCTTAGCTGGGCAAGGGTTGTATTGAGATAAGAAAAACAGACCAAAGCATTCCCCAGCAGGACTGTTTTTGTAGGTCCTTCTCTGTACATCTATATCTTTCTCAACACCATCCCTTGCCAGTTACTGACCTCTGTCTTCGTTTCTATCTTCTTTCTTATCCATGTTCTTACCTGCAGACTTAAGGTCCCCAAACACTTTCTCTCTGTTTTCTTGACCCAGACATCTTTCAAGCACTGGAAAATATAGTTTGTATTTTTGTAGGTGGAGGTAAAAGCAAAGATAATCACCACTACTCTTAAAATTGTTTTCATGATGACAGTATGTTCCCATTTCTAAGTTTTAGAACTCTGATGGCCTCTTCCCAGCATAGGTGAGCTTGTAAAATTACTCTCATCACTTGTAGCAGCTCTGTTCTGGTATGGGCATGAAGAGCTCAAGTACAAGGTAGTCCAAGCTGGGAAGGTGTGAGCTGGGTGGTCAGAGCAAGAGAAAAATCAAGCATTACGCATCTGATGATTGTCCTTACACCAGAGACCAATCAATAGCCTATGTGTGCCACCAAGAGACAGAGAAATATCTTTTTCTGAAAAGCAGACACACTGGATTTGCCATCATATCAGTCACCAGAAAAGATCAACCAAATCCGTTTCAAATTGGAAAGGATCCACTTTTGTCACAGCTGATTGCCTAACACTTTCTTCCAGATTAAGTGCCTTGAGGAAAAACAGATTACACAAAATGTTAACACAGTGTAAAATTCAAGGTATTTCTCAACCTGAAGCACTATGGGGTTTTTTAAAACCATCTTTTCTTTTTCTGTATCGGCCCCTTCAGAAACATGCTGCATTAAAATAAGACAAACAAATCTGCAACCCCCAGATGAGAGAGCCTGGCCAAGGGCTGATTACCAGGGACAGGATTTTTAATATTTCCAAGGAATAAATACTGTTCCCTTCCTAAAGATACTGGTGTGATTTCGGGCCAGTGGAGCAGGAGTGGAAAAGACTGTGGGACAGGAAGGGACAGATGAAGTCTGTGGAAAAGGAGAATGCTCCAAAGGATATGGTTATGACAAATGATCCTATGACATGAAAATACCAGGAAAATGAATGGTACAGTGCTTAAATTATTTGGCACAGATGCTGTTCTGATTAAAGCAAAAAACAGAAGAGCAGTAAAACCTAAGGCAGCTCAGAAAGTCTTCTAGCTCACAGAAAGGCATCCATCACACTTCCAACTGAACACATTTGTCAAAACCCTGCCGTGAGACATATTAAAAGAGAAGACATCATTCTTAAAGCAGAGATCCCCTCCCCAGCACTGTGACAAAGGGGAACCCAGCATTTGTTTTTCGTCAGCATTTGCCTTTATTCCCTCTCCAGGGAACACATTTCAACTCCCAAGGAAATCTCTCCAGTGCTGATACCATGACTCATTATCTCTTGGAAGTAAACATAAATTACTGACAAGAGTTGATGCTGTGCTCTGTATTGACTTTGGCAAAAATCCATCCTGGCTCTTGACAGCAAGAGCATGACAGGTTTTGGACATTTTTTTTTCATGTAGCAGAGCCTCTCTCCTTTGCTGTAGCACAGCAGTATATCCCATGAGCATCGCCTGCCTTCACAGTTTAAGTAGCTCATGTTAAAAACAGCACTCTTCTCTCATTTTATCATGTCCCCCAGATCCACATTTTCTATACAGCTCCAGATGACATGACTGGAGGCAAACTGTTATCATAATCACATTAGGAGACTTTGGAATTGTACGATGCATAAAATCTCACAGTCTGGCAGTGCTGAAATCAGAGTCCGATGAACAGTCAGCTTGGCCCAAAGTGCGCAGCACACGAGTGAAACAGACCCCAAGACTAAAAAGCAAAGCACTGAAGTATGAGGACTCTCAGAGGCAGAAGAATTTAACTCAAAATAGGGATACAAACTTTCTTCACCAGATTCATCCATCCATTCATGCTCAAATTAATTTAGTTCATTTTCCAATCAGATTATCCAACTTGCCAAATATCACACAAAAATTGCCTGGTAGGGCTTAAAGGGATTCAGTCTATCCCAGAGTGATCCCACATTATACAAGAACACACACAGCACACACAATCCCAAGTCTTTGTTCGTTATAATTGAAGGTCTTTGACATTAAAAAAATCTTACCACTGAAATCCAAACAGATCTGAGGTTGGCCACATATTAGAAAAGAACACAACACGGCCAAGGACTAAAACCTTCCAGTGCAGGCAGTACACTGGAGCACTCACTGCTTGTAGCATCAAATAGGTAAGTTTCTTAACCTTTTTTACCTACTCCTGTACCATTGCAAATACTCCTCAGAGGAATAAACTAATGAACATGCCCGAGTTCTCAATAAAACAGATCTCCTATGGCTCACACAGGTATACTCCAATTGACAATTCACTACGTATAAACCAAAAGGATTGCAATCTTTTGTGTTTAATTACTCATTATACCTGATGGAATATACCAACACAGAAGGGTAGTTGCATTTTAAATTAAACGAATGCCAAAAAACAACCCTAACTCTCTACACAATTCCACTAAAATCTGACTTCACACCTTGTATTAGGTCATCAGCCTGGAAAAGACTTTCCACTTTTTTTGTGCTAGAGGCACAGTTGCCCACTGAGCATGTGTAAAGACTAAGGCAAACAATATTTTGACTCACAGTGACCACCTTACAACGAAATCTAACTGAATTTAGTCCCAAAAATCCATTCAGTTGGGGAGGGAAGGAGCAAGACTGAAAAGAAACTCTTTGACGTTACTCTTCCTGTTTAACTGCAACAGATACAACCACAGCTCCAGTACAGACTTGGATGTTTCAAAGTGTAAGCTAACAGAACTGTGTAACTGATACAGTCAACTACAGAGAGGCAGGATTCATCCCAAAATAAAACTCTTTTTAAAATTAACTCAATTCAAAACGCGCTTATTGTAGTATATGCTTATTTTAGTACCTGGACTGAGGCAAGACCTGGCAGTAAACAATGTTGCATCTAATGTCTGCTACTACACAGAGGACTGGTCAGGATATAGATCTGTTACTGGGTTTCACACATCATTATGGAGGCTTGTTCATGGCTTTTAAAGGTTCCGACACAGAAACAGAGGCTGAACCACGTGTATTCGTATCTGTGAAAAATCTCCCTTTGATTTCCATGGGCATTCAATCAAGCTGCGGAATGACAGAGACCACAGGTGTTTCCTGCATCATTTTCTCCTGACTTCAGCCCTGGTTTTACCTCACTACTTCCATCTGCTGCACCTTGTTTCTCTCTCTATAAACCAGAATAGCATCAAAGCATATGTGCTAGTGCTTTGCTAGACTGAGGTCAGAAGGCACAGCATTTTGAGGGACTGAACTCCAAAATTATCTGAGATTAAAAATACACATCACCGAGACAAAAAAATATGGAAAACTAACTCCAGTCCTCTGGGTTTGAGGAGCTGCTTCTTTGTGATTACTCTTCTCACAGTTTTCAACATCAACATTACAGCAAACAGATGAAGAGTAATAAACCACAACATGAGGACACCAACTGTTTTATAGTATTGAAGAAGCAGGTGTGTTCCAAGCTAGGTCTGTTTTTCAAAGTACTGCCTTCCCCTAAAAAAAACTGAACTGAAAAACAGCTTTAAATAATTTAAATAAAAAGATAAATAACTTTTTTGAAGTACCATGACTGTATAACGAGTACAATCACCTGATTGTCCTGTACATGCCATGTGATGGCACTCAGGATGATCTGCTCCATAACTTTGCCCGGCATCTAGGTCAGACTGACAGGTCTGTAGTTCTCAAGATCCTCCTGATGGTCCTTATTGTAGATAGGCATCATGTTTGCTAACCTACATATATACAAAAATATAACTGGTTTTGTTATATTCTGTTGCTTATAATCTCTCCTATGCCCAGACTCCTCAAACAATTTCAATATGTTCATTACTGATACAAGTGGTCCTAATGATTTGAGTGGGACTACTCACACGAAAAAAAAAAATTTACACATACGTTTCAACAAAAAAAAAAATGCGGGCCACAAATCAAAAAAAAGTTGATCTGTAACACAGATCTGCTTCTCGCACTTCAGGACAGGAAAGAGAAAGAACAAGGAAACAAAGGGCACACTGTTCTTCAGCTGATGTTGGCACACACCTACTAAATACAGCCAACTACGAAGGGTGTTCAAAGCTATTTATAAAGCTGAACACGAATACGAAGCACTTACATCAAACTACTGCCCACCTGATACACATGTATTTAACTATCAAAATTTAGTTCTGTTTGCAGCTTTGATGTTTAAGAATCATAAAAATGACACTAATTGCGTCATGATGAATTTAACAAAACCAAAGGACGCTGTCTGCACAGCCAAGCCAATGAAGGCTATTCCCCTGCCCTCCTGCTATCCTCTCAGACAAACAACTGGCCTATATTCAAACTGCTGCTGCAAACACAGTAACCAGGATACTGAGATAGGTTTATTACCAAAAGGAGATAGATGCTTTCACAAGCCACCACTGTTTGCGAGCCAGATTTTTTCCATTTCCTATTGAGTTTCTGTCTGGCTTTAGGTTAAGTTATGAATTGCTTCTGCAAATTTTCAAACAGCCTTTTGGTTTTTGTTCTCTTTCTGTAGAAAGAAAATGTGTAGCAAGGAAGGCATCATGAACTAGGTAAGAAAGACCCATACGAAGTTACTGATCTGTCTGAAATGGAACAGTCCAATACTAACTAATGTTTGTTATCCTTCCAGTCCAAAAAGGAAAGAACAATCGACTCCAGTTGTGCACATGAGTAGCAGGTTAAGTAACTGAGAATTCCTCCGAAGAAACTTTCCATCTCACAATCCGAACACGTTTTTAAAAGTGGCTAGAACCAAATTATCAGGGTCGATAAGAATTTAAGGTGCACTATACAGAGACTGATATGATAAAAAATTGCCAATGATTTGATACTCACTCCTGGAAAACAACAAAATGCATATTCAACTCAATTGTTACAAAAGCTACACAGAAACTAACGTGCTTTTTATTAGCTTCTGTGCACCTCACAGCCAGGACTTGCTGCCCCTTGACACAGTCTCTCTGGATATATTCATGTATGTATCTTTTTTAACTGCCTCTTAACTAGCTGCCAAATCCTTAAACTCAGATTGCTTGTTTTCCAGCTTAAATTACAATTTTTAAATGCAGCAGAATCACTCTGCACTTTTTATGGCCAACATTTTCTTATTAACTTTGAGTACCTCAGGTTTCAGGCAGATTACTGTGAATCGCCAAAATGCGCCTCTGTAAACTGGAACCATCTCACTACTGACCGACCCGTGGTAATCGGGTTTAATCCCGAACCAAGCTACCATCAGTTGTCCTCATTTCACTGACATCGAGGGCAAAGGCTCTCACGGACTTCAGTGAGCTCCTCAGCCTGAGAGCCGAACTTAGGGACGCCGTTAACCTGGAGGCAAAGATGGTGTTGGTCTGCCTTTACCAGGAAGACAGGGGTGCAAGAAAGATGCTGAGGGCTGGCCGGGGGATAGCGGGGGATTTGCGGCGCAGGCAGCACTTCACATCCCGCGCGTTTCACCGGACTGATGCTCCCACGCGGGTCTCTGGCAAAGCGGCGGAGAGGAAGCAAGCAAGCGGCTGCACGCTGGAAAACAAGAGCTGGAAACCCTCAAAATCGGGAAGAAGATGTGGGGAGGGCTCTATACACCTGCAGGCAGAGCGGGCGAGGCGTCAGGCTGAACTCCGGTAGGCCGTTCCCCAGCAGGGTATTGCATCAGCACCGGCGCAGGCTGCTGCCGGGGGGGCCGTTCCCCCTCCGGAGGGCTGCGGGGGCGGTTTGACTCCGCGAGGCTCCCCGCGGGCAGGCTCGG
>NW_009636195.1:0-283 GCF_000690535.1 Cariama cristata
GAAACGCGCGGGAAAAGTTTTTTCCTCCCTGTTCTCCTCTTCCTCAATACTACTCCTCTATCAGGCAATTAACTTGGAACAGGGGTATAAGCTCATAATACTTGATCCGGATGACCGGAATGGTTTGAGGAAATGCCATTAAAGGGTGGGGTTTGTTTTTCCCTTTGTATTGTTGGGACGTTATTCCTTCCCCCCCCCACACCTCGCCCCTTCCCAGTGAACTGCGGGCGGTTGGGCTGTAGGGGGTGCAAGAGCTCCACTGAAGGCGGCAGGGCCGCCTGCC
>NW_009636195.1:320-575 GCF_000690535.1 Cariama cristata
GCCTGCGCGGGTCAGAGCCCACGTTCAGTCGGCCCTTACCGGCACGGCGGAGACCGGTCCCCGAATCCGGCCCTGTAAGTGGGGATCAAATCAGCATGGGTTGTCACAGTGTAAGCTGCAGTCTTAAACCCGAAGCTGTAAGCGAGATCTCAAAAAAGGGAGCAAGCTTGTATTCATCCTGTGAGGTCCCGTCCCCCCAAGAGTGCGGCGTGCCAAATCGACAGGGTTGCTTCGGTTGATTGCGGGAAAGGGGTG